>NC_091950.1:77316726-77546726 GCF_031021105.1 Erythrolamprus reginae
ATGTTGGAAATTTCTTGGCTACCAAATTGTTCTTATAACAATGCTCAATGCAGGTTTGTTTTGCAAAATGTTTGATCTTTCCACCAGGTGGAAGGAGGGAAAGGGTGATTATACCCCTGAATGTAAGGAAAAAAGTAATGGAAACTTTACACAAGGGGCATCCAGCAGAGATGGCCTGCTACTGGAATGGTCAGATGCTATGCTCCGGTAGTGATTTTCGGGATGCACACACAGTGCTCATCCCCGACGCACACACACAGTGGTTATTTATGGTGGCCACAGGTAGACAAGGACATCCTGGAATGGGTAGCAACATGTGACTCATGCCAGGAATCGAGTGCAGATCCACCCAGAACCACACTAACAGAATGAGGCACCCCCACAGGACCTTGAACTAGGGTACAAATTTGGTTATCAGGCATGCATTAGTCTCACCATTTTGCCTGACCAGCAATAGGCAGGTAGAACGAATAGTACAGCTAACTAAAGAGGCCCTAACCAAAATGGGCCCAGTAGAGAAGGAACTGGTCTAAGAGCAAGTAGACCAGTTCCTTCTCACTCAATACATAACACCAAGTGCCTCCAAAAATAGGAGCCCAGCTGAGCTGTTGATAGGCAGGAAACTCTGATCACAATTAGATAGGCTTAACCACTCATATTCACTAGACACTCCCATCAGCCATATTACACCAGAGACAATATTGAAGGTGGGAGATACGGTGTTCACCAGGAATTACACTGGCGGGTCCAAGTGGATAAAAGCCATCATAATTGAAGTCACCAGTCTGAAGTCCTACAAAGTTTGGTTGGAAGATGGCCAGGAGTGAAGATGACACATAGATCAACTTAGACAATGCCTGGACAATGGTAGACTGCGCCAACTGGAGGCAAACATGAAGAGGAAAAATGAGCATTGAAGGTCTCTGCCCCAAGGACAATACACCCCAACCAAGAAGGCAACTGGAGGAACTGAGGCAACTGTTGGAACCAGCAAAGTCACCTACTAGATTTTCTCAGTGATTCCAATGATTTTCCAGGAAGCAAAGAAGCTTTCGGAGATGCTGCCTATCCAGACTCTTCCCGGTACCTCCAGCGGAGCTGCAGCAGAGCTGACCTCGCAATTGGGAAACTACATGGGAATTGAACTGCACACGTCCAATAGGACTGTCAGGCTATTTTTCTTTTTTCTTTTCTTGTTTGTTTTGTAGATATGTTTGCGTTAATGTTTGTTTATGTATTTTTAATGTACAATTTTTCAATGTTTAAATTTCAATAAAAAATATTTTTTTTTAAAAGGACTGTCAGGCGGCCAATGTTCTTACAGGACTATGTCACGTTGATCAACTCCTGATTGGTAGCCAGAAACTTAAGGGGGAGGAATGTTGTGTATGTAGGTACGTTTCTCAAATTTGCATGCCATTCGCTGATTGGCCAGCCATGAGTGGGAGTTTTGAATGGCTGTCAGAAGCCGGTTGTCTCCAAAACAAGCTCTTAAAAACAGCTTTTCTGGATCTGGCTGGCATTTTGTATTTGTTACAGCAGAGATACAACAAATGCATATACTTTTATGTCCCAACAATTCTTGATGTAACCTAAAATCATGCAATCTATACAGCCCATTCAAACTGTAGTCTGCTCCTGCTAGTCATATAGTATGATCATTGAAATTTCATGAATTCAAACTTCAATAGAAAGTTTTTTATACATTTGTATTACCTTTAAAATAATAAGAAAGAAAAAATTAAAATACTAATCACAAAAATATATAATAAAATACTATATATTAAATATATATATAAAATATAATATGTTGTTATTGTAAACTATTATAATGACATATTAAAAATATACATACATATATACATACAGGCATATATATATACACACACGTGTGTGTGTGTTTACATATATAGGCAATCCACTCATAGGTTGCAGGTGAATCAGTGGAAAACTTGCTTGATAGATCTAGAGCAATGTTTCCCAACCTTGGCAACTTGAAGAGATCTGGACTTCAACTCCCAGAATTCCCCAGCCAGCATTTGCTTCTGGGAGTTGGAGTCCAGATCTCTTCAAGTTGCCAAGGTTGGGAAACACTGATCTAGAGATCTCAAAAATTGTCTACACAAAGAGTATAGTCTGTCAAGAGATTTTGAAATTTAATAAGCACACACATATACACATACACACTTCCATTTTTAGAAATCATTGCAGAAATCATTGCAAGATGGCGGTCTTCCATATTGATTTTAGATTCCACCCAATTATTAATTATTGACGAATCAATTCACTGTTTCCTCTATACAGCCCTTTATTTTATTATTATTATTATTATTATTATTATTATTATTATTATTATTAATTAGATTTGTATGCTGCCTCTCTCCACAGACTCAGGGCGGCTCACAACAACAATAAAACAATATACAACAAATCTAATAATTTAAAAGTCACTAAAAATCCCTTATTAAAAAACAAAAACATACACACAAACATACCATGCATAAACTGTTTAGGCCCAGGGGAGATGTCTCAATTCCCCCATGCCTGATGGCAGAGGTGGGTTTTAAGGAGTTTACGAAAGGCAAGGAGGGTGGTTATAGAGGGCCAGGGCCGCCACAGAGAAGGCTCTTCCCCTGGATCCCGCCAAACGACATAGTTTAGTCAATGGGACCTGGAGAAGGCCAACTCTGTGGGACCTAATCAGTCGCTGGGATTCATGTGACAGAAGGCGGTCAGAGAGATATTCTGGTCCGATGCCATGAAGGGCTTTATAAGTCATAACCAACACTTTGAATTGTGATCAGAAACTGATCAGCAACCAATGCAGACTGTGGAGTGTTGGTGTAACATGAGCATACCTAGGGAAGCCCATGATTGCTCTCACAGCTACATTCTGCATGATCTGAAGTTTCGAACACTCTTCAAAGGTAGCCCCATGTAGAGAGCATTACAGTAGTTGAACCTCGAGGTGATGAGGGCATGAGTGACTGTGAGCAGTGAGTCCCAGTCCAGTTAGGGCTGCAATTGGTGCACCAGGCAAACCTGGACAAACGCCCCCCTCGCCACAGCTGAAAGATGGTTCTCTAATGTAAGCTGTGGATCGAGGAGGACGCCCCAGTCACCTCGACTAACTCATTGTCAGTCGACTCTGCTATCCAATTGGAGTCGAGGTCCGCCCGGATCCGAGCGATTTTATCAGTGAAAAATGTGTTAAAGTCCTCGGCACTACTCTGCAAGGGCTCCCCAACTCCCCCCTGGTTGAGAAGGGAGCGAGTCACCCTAATCAGAGCAGCCGGGCAAGATTCCACTGATGCAATCAAGGCGGCATGATACGTGCATCTTGCCGCCTTGAGCGCCACTTTGTAAGTCTTAACGTGAGGTCTTAGAAGTGTTCGATCAGATTCAGACTTATTCTTCCTCTATCACTTCTCTAGATGTCTATTCTGATGTTTCAACTCCTGGAGCTCCTCTTTGAACCATGGAGCTCTACGGGGTCTAGTGCTGCGGAGAGGTCTCAACAGCGCAATCCGGTTAAGAGCCTCCGCTGCAGCCTTGTTCCAGGCCCCAGCAAGATACTCTGCCAAACTGTGAACATGTGCATCTGGAATTGCCCCAAGCGCCCTCTGAAAGCCCTCTGGGTCCATCAGATGTCTGGGGTGAAACCTCTTAGTTGGTTCTGCCTCCCTGCGGGGAAGGATTGGAGCCAGGAAGTTGAGCCGCAACAGAAAATGGTCAGACCATGACAAAAGCAACGCTTCTAAGCCCCTTAGTCTCAGACCATTACTCAGAGAGGAATACAATGTCAGGTGCGTCCCTCCCCCCTCATGAGTTAGACCCTGTACTACTTGAGTCAGGTCCATGGCTGTCATGGTGGCCATGAACTCTGCGCTAGCCCAGAAGTTTCACTGAGCGATAGTAGGTTAAAGTACCCCAAGACAAAAAGTCTGGGGAACCCTACCGCCAGCCTGGCTACCTCCTTGAGCAGCAGAGGCAGGACTGTTGACATGCAGCTGGTAGGCAGGTACATGAGTAACAAGCCAACCTGAACCCCTAAATCCAACTTCACCAGGAGGGACTCACAACCCGCAATCTCTGAAGCAACGAGTCTATGCAGGCAAAGGCTCTCCCTGGCTATAATAGCCACTCCTCCCCCCCATTCCCTGGGGTCAAGGTTGATGCAATACCTGAAACCCGGCTGGGCAAATTTCAGAAAGAGGAACTCCTCCCTCTGGGCCCAGCCAGGTTTCAGTCACACATGCCAGGTCGGCCTCCTCATCCAGGATCAAATCCCGGATGAGGAAAGCTTTATTTACCACCGACCTCACTTCACGTATTGCTATTCAGTTATTTGTATTTAAATAAGATTATAATTGGTTCCAAATTTCCATCATTTTTCACTGGCCAGAAACAGCATGAGATGACCTCAAAACACACCAGTCTAACATACGAAGAGCACATAGACAATTCTTATTATCCTTACTGTTTCCAAGTGCCCATTAATTCTGTTTTCAAAAACTTAAAAAATGCAAAGTGGGCAGGAGTGAGGCAGCAAGTCAATTTTTATGCCCCTTAAGACATTCAACCAAAAGCGATATAAAAATAAATTTTATCTGATATTCATCTGGAATGCATGGATGTTTTCTTGTTCTTTGGAGCATTAGTCTAGCTTGTTAAAATGTGTTTTTCAATCCTAAAATTCTGCTTGATAAAATGGTGTGTTTCTGATGTTCATTTTCTCCTTTGTTCCAAATGTTGAATTATTATGCAGTACTGCAATGTTACAAGTGTAATCACAATCAATTTATGGGAGCTAAAATTGGTAAATTATGACTAAGATCCTGCAGACCCTTGCTAACAATAGTAATCACAGAAAAGAAAGTACAGGAATGAATTTACATTATAAACACAATTAGCCATTTATGATGCAATTTATGCATATTTCGTCAGGGATATATTTCACACTACTATCTAAACATAAGCAATAGAAAGCACAGGATTGCAAAATATAATACGTTTATAAACTCATTTGAGGCATATGGTCATACTTGTCAAGCACAATGAGTTCAACCCTCCCCTTTCAAGAATATAAATAAATTTAGCTTAATTTAAGACTAGGTCGGTTTCGTTTAATGTTTTGATCAGGACTTTTCTTAGATCACATAGAAACGACGGAATGCAAGTATTAATAAATATGAGAGGATGAGGAAGGTGAACTGGACAACTTGCTCCATTCGGGCAGATGACTTTATTGTGCTTGCCTTTGGGTTCCCAAAGTTGCCCAAGGATATACATATGCCTACAAATGTCTTCCTGTAACAATATGTGGAAATGATTTTGAAAAAATGTGGAATAGAAGAGGTATTAAACTCACAGAAGGAATAATGGCATGGCAAACATTTGAGAAGGAACTGTCCCTTGTTTTTTTATTGTAAAGGTGAGGGGAGAGAGAAATCAAATCTGCAAGATAAACTAGATCTTCTGGCTATGCTTCTTTCTGCACTACCTGCAAGGTTTATATTTCTTTGACATCAACTATTATTCTTGTCCTTTCTGAGACTACAGCTACATACTCATAGACATTCACACCCATCATTTCTTTTTGAAGTAATATCAACACAGTTGCGCGTAAACTATAAACAATGAAATAGAAAGTAAAAGTGGCATGATAAAATCAGGAGAAGGCTTCTGAAATAATTCTGAGTTTAAAGAGTTCTGAAAAATTAATAAGGAGCAGTCCAGCCTAACCGCCACCAAGAGGCTGCAATGCTCCCATGGAAAAAACAGAACCATATCACTTGAAAATGAGGGATCAATAATAGTTTCTTTTTGCCTAATCTAATCAAGATTTATTTATTTATTTATTTATTTATTCATTCATTCATTCATTCATTCATTCATTTATTCATTCATTCATTCATTCATTTATTTATTTATTTATTAATAGAGTTGAAAGGGACCGTTAGGTCATCGAGTCCAACCCCCTGCCTGAGCAGGAAACCCTACAGCACCCCAGCCAAATGGAAGTCCAATCTCCTCTTGAAGGTGTCCAGAGTTGGGGAGTTCACCACCTCCCCTGGCAGGCAGTTCCATTGGTTGATCGCTCTGACCGTCAGGAAGTTCTTCCTTATTTCCAGGTTGAATCTCTCCTTGGTCAGCTTCCAACCATTGTTCCTCGTCCGGCCCTCTGGTGCCCTGGGGAATAAAGAGACCCCCTCCTCACCGTGGCAACCCCTCAAGTATCTGTAAACTGCTATCATGTCCCCTCTAGACCTTCTTTTTTCTAGGCTGTCCATGCCCAGTTCTCTCAATCTCTCTTCGTAAGTCTTGGTTTCGAGTCCCCTAATCATTTTGACTGCTCTTTTTTGCACCTTCTCCAGAGTTTCGATGTCTTTTTTGTAGTGAGGTGACCAGAATTGGATGCAGTACTCCAGGTGGGGTCTGACCAGGGCATAGTAGAGTGGTATTAGTACTTCCCTGGTCTTGGAGCGTATTCCTCTGTTGATGCAGCTTAGGATTGAGTTGGCTTTTTTGGCTGCTGCTGCACATTGCTGACTCATGTTTAGTTGATTGTCCACCAAGACTCCAAGATCTCTTTCGCAGTCACTACTGCTGAGTGGGGTATCTCCCAGGCTGTATGTATGTCTAGGGTTCTTTTTGCCGAGGTGGAAGACTCTGCATTTGTCGGTGTTGAACCTCATTTTGTTGGTATGGGCCCACTGTGATAGTCTGTCTAGGTCTTCTTGTACTCTGAGCCTGTCCTCAAGGGTGTTGGTTACCCCCGCCAGCTTGATGTCATCTGCAAATTTTATTAGTTCCCCTTTTATTCCCTCGTCCAGGTCGTTGCTGAAGATGTTTGCCCATGTGCCTAACTTCCCTGGGAAAAAAATTACAAAGGTGAGCAGGAATAAAAGTTCTTATGAGTGAAGGCGATGACAGAGGGTGATAGTTGATACTTTGCATAACTGCTCCTTCACTGTTATTTGAATCCTGGAAGCCATTTTGTGAGAGTACTAATCTACATTAACAAAATTCTATATGTGTTCATAGCCTAAGAAAAAGAAAGCCCTTTGATTAGCTCTTGGAATTCTGGCTTGAATTCCTGCCATTTACCTTTTTTTGGTTTATATTAAATTAGGTTTCACACTGAAATGGCAGACAGATATAACAGTAACTTTTTTTTCACAATTGTACTTAATAAATTTGACCAGTGAAAGTAAGGGAGGGTTGTGTTAGATTAATTTTCAAGGAAATGTCCCGGAATTTGCACATATCTTTACAAATAGTATAGAATAAAGTACTTTCTCTCTTTTCATTTTTTGAAAGACTGATTGAAGAAAAAATGAAACTGACAGGTTTGTCAATCTGTAAAAATAGCCTGGCCAGTTGCATATGGGTGAGGAATGGAGCCGTACTAGAGATCAAAAGGTAAATATGCCACTTTAAAAAAAAACCTCCAAAAAGCAATCAGTATGTCCTTGAGAGGAAATAATCAGGGGAGAAGGATAATGAACTAGTAAAGACACTGAGGAAAAGACATATTGCTTTAAATGCTTGATAAGGAAAGCACTGTGGAACACAATTCATTCCCTTAGTTTGCCATACCTTGCGTTATGGTGTCACAGCACAGGGAGAATTATTGTGTTGATTAAAAAAAAATCAGGAGAAGCTTCCAGAAGTAGCACAAACAACAATTTATTGGCAATCTAAAACCAGCTGAGTGCTACAAAATAGAGCCATTAAAATAAAATATAGCTCAAACCCAACATTTGACTAAACTTACAGAAAATGAGAAGTTTATGTAATTAATGTCAAATGAATAAAGCTGGGTTTTCTCTAGTTGATTGTTACACTTTCTGCAAATCCAACAGAGCCTGATAGTCCATAAATATATTCTAGATATTTATGGAATATCTGATGAACGGCAGCTCCCACATGGAAATGCCTCTTCTTTCTTGCAATCCTGTGTTGATGACCTGGGACATGCAGGTCTGACAGCTATCTGTTAATTACTGTTGAAGATCTAAAGATGTTAACTGTAATTTGTTTAATATTCTCAAATATTAAATGCCACAGGCCCTGAGGATTGCCTGCCTGATTTCTATACATCCAATAAGATTTGACAAGGTGATCACACTCCAGGTTTTGTTACTTAAGCAGTGTTAGCTGTTGGAACCCAGGACACCTGCCTTTTCTAATGTCACACCTGCCTTGTTGAATAGCTGTTGTCTCCCTGAGATTAAGAACATAAGAACATAAGAAGAGCCATGCTGAATCAGGCCAAAGCCCATCGAGTCCAGCATTCTGTGGCACACAGTGGCCCACCAATTGTCCATGGGGATCTTGAGCAGAAAGAGAAAGCAGAACCCACCCTTTCCCTTGACCCACATCAAATGGTACTCAAGGAAATCCTGCCTGCCTCAACCAACATAGAGGCGGCACATGGACATCCGTTTCAATAACCACTGATACACTAGGCATCCATGAATCTGTCTAATCCTGCCTTGAAGGTATCAAGGCTGACAGCTGTCATGACCTCTCCTGGAAGTGAATTCCATAAACCAATGACCCTCTGGGTGAAGAAATATTTCCCTTGATTTGTCCTCACTTTCTTACCTATGAACTTTAGGGAGTGCCCCCTTGTCCTAGTATTGTGTGATAGAAAAAATATTTTTTCTCTATCCATCTTTTCTACCCCATGCATGTTTTTATACACTTCGATCAAGTCACCTCTTAAACGCCGTCTTTCAAGGCTGAAGAAACTAAGGCGTTGCCAGCTGGTATCATAAGGGAGGTGCTCCATTTCCTTTATCATTCTTGTTGTCCTTTTTTTGCACCTTTTCCAGTTCCATTATATCCTTCTTGAGGTGTGTTGATCAGAACTGTACACAGTACTCCAAGTGTGGTCTCAGATTATCTCAGCCTTGGCTTTGCCTGACTTTGGAAAGCCATGGCTTTACCCCAGGCACTGTGCTTTAGACCAAATGTGGCTTTGTTTGTAGTTTTTATGTGTTTTATTATGATATTTTTCATGTTTTTGATCCTGAGTTGCACATCAATGGGGCAGTTGTGTAAATTGTTCTAATAGGCAGATACCTTAAAAAAAAAGCCCAGCCTCCTCCCCATCAAGAACTGTGGTCATTGTATCCAGACACTTTCCCTGAATGTATTGAAGAGAGGGATTAGCCTTGCTGTCATCTGGAATGTGAGACTTTCCAATCTAGCCTGGGATTATCCAGCAGTCCCCTTCAAATGCCAATTTTAAGGAGTATGAGCAGTACCCAGCTGCATTGGACTTCTGGTCCATCTAATCCAGCAGTTTGTACTCATGGTAGCTGTTCTGGTTTCTGGTAGAATTTTAGCTATTACAAATAACTTTTACTAAATGCAGTATTTCATAAACAAAGAAACTCCATCTTTATTCTTTTCCTTCCGTATTCAAAATACACTTCATACTAGAACATTTCTTGTTCTCCCTAATTACATTATCTCTCCTAATTACATTCCTTTTGCATTCCTCCCAGCCTCCTCCGTTCACCAAGATTTATGTACTCACAGCATGATTCAAAATCAGCAGAAATGACTAGAAAATAATACAGAATGAGTTTGCTTGCTTGGGAGCTGAAGGGGAACACCTTCCATTTTTGTTCTACAACATTTAAACTCCACCCTTCTTCCCCACTGACCCCGACATACCAAATACATCACTCCAGTATTTAACCCATTTCTCCCCTTAATATCTTCTTCCAAACACCTGTTCCTTACATTTTTGGACCTTTCTGAATTTAGGATCGACCCAGCGAACATCTGATTCTTCCTCGCTAGATTCTGGACTCATAGCAACATCCTGTGGCTGGCCTCCCACCTGTTCTACTACCTGTAACCCTGGGCTCACCACTAATTCATAAACACTATTTGTATCAGAGTCCTCAAGTTCTTCATCATCCTCCAACTGACCAAGAGTATGTACAACAGTGGCCAATCAACTGCACAAGAAACTTTTTAGTGTCCCAGCAGATGGAGTATAATAACCATGAATTGCATGACTTGTTTGAACCAATCTAAGCTTGCTTAGGTTTCTAAGGTCAATCAAGATTAGAATTGCTGTCTTCACTGAAGCATCTTTAATATAATAATGAGGTGCAACCATTTCACAAGTATTTTTTAAAGAATTTCATTCACTGAAACCATTATTGAAATGGTTGCCAAATTATTGCTGTATGTCCAGTGGTTAAAGCACTGGAATAAGTAGAGAAACCTGTATGGAATTCAGTTGGTATCTTTGGGCTACTCACACTATCTCCCTGTGTAGTGAAATAACTCCCCTGTAGTTTTGCCAACAAAACTATAGGGGTATGTCATGTGATCACCAGAAATCAAAATAAACTTGCCCTAACTTTTCTCCTCAAAAGATGTTGAATGCCTAAGATTTTCAGTACCTGAAAAGAGTAAGGGAATGAATATATTTCAGATCCAGTCCATGGGGTGCTTATATCTGGCCCACAGGAAACAGCAAAGGACAGGCCAACAGTGCCTCTACCAGTGAAAATGGAGCTCAGGAGAGTCGCACATGGAGCTCCCAAACCCCATTTTCACTGGCGGAGGGTTGCAGGAGGCTGTCCCAGCTAAAACTTGAGTGTAGAAGTGCTGCCTGTGGCCTCCCATTGCTCTGTATTCACTGGCAGAGGGTTGCAGGAAGTTGTGGCAGCCAAAAATAGAGCTCGGGAGCTTGTTTTCACTAGCAAAGTGTGTGGGCCGCCTGTGGCGCCCCTGACACAAGTAACATCAGGCTGGCAATACCGACTCTGGCTATGCCCTCCCAGCCTCATGAGGTCAAACACAGCTCTGATGCAGCCCTCAATGAAATTGAATTTGACACTTCTTTTCTACAGTGTAGTAGCAACCACAAAGTATCTTTGTTCTTATTCATGTCCCTCACCTGTTGTGGAAGTGAAATTCCCACAATCATTTCTTTGTATACTCATGGGATATTGAATAAAGTGGTCCTCTAAATTAACTTGATGCCATACTACGATATTGAATAAAGTGGTCCCTAAATTGGAATATTGATGGGATATTGAATAAAGTAGTCCCTAAATTAACTTGATGCCATGCAGGATAAGGCTTTGGAGCCAATGGACAACGTTTTATGTTGAGCCTAGAAACCTACCAGTAACTAGTGCAGTAACTGTTGTAAGCCGCCCTGAGTCTAAGGAGAAGGGCGGCATAAAAATCAAATAAATAAATGAATGAATGAATGAATAAATAAATAAACAAACAAACAAACAAACAAATAAACTGTGTAATAGATATTATTTTAAAATGGTGGGGTTTTCTTACTTGCCTGACTACTACATTCTTACCACTTGTAACTTCCCAGTACAATGAAGGTTGTATTGTTCAATATGATGTAACAAGGAGGGGAAATTAGTACTATCAAGGTTTCCAGGGATACATAGGGATATGAATAATGTATCAATCAAAGCTGATGTATCACAAAAGCCTTGTGGACATGCATTCCAAGTGTTGTTTAAGAATGAGATTTGAGTTCAGACAGATTCTCAAGGCTTCCTGGTCATTTGCTGTAAACAATTACAGAGAGTTCACTGCAAGTTTGGTAACAAGTTTTCTTTTTCCCCTGACCCTCTTTTTTCCTTTTTTTTCTTTCTGTGTTTTTGTATTTTATCTTCTGCTGAAACTTAATAAAGTCTTATAAAAAATAGTGCTAAGGCTGTAATTTTCACTCTTCTGCCTGGGAATTTGGGAGTAGGATTCTCATTCAGCTGTAACTAATCCACTAGGGAAAATCATACATCTATAAAAATAACTAAAGTTAAAATAATATTGGAGTTGATGTTCTTGTTGGTTTACGCTAGGAATATGCTGTCATATTTTAATCATAAATGGTAGTTATGAAAATAATTTATACCAAATGATGGAAAGTTTCATTGATTCTTTAAGCTGCTGAATGAAAAGAAAGCATAGTATGTGAATGCTTGATGTGGATTAACAGAACATTTCTGATTCCTACACTAAATAAGCTAAGAAATATTAAAATGAATTAAAAGCGCTTATCTACTAATTGACAACAAGGTGACTCCAGAAGCTTCTGTAAAAAAAGCATCTAGGTCTAAACCCTGACAGAGGCCCAACAAGATATTCGGTTTAGTATAAATTTTGAGAGTGTATGGTTCAGAAACATATTCCTTTAACTTGAAATTTGGCCTTTTGTTATTATTGATCAGTTATGCCCACATGCAGTATCCTACTTGTACTAAATGGAGGGAGCTTGTAACAAGATGGCACAACACTGCTTTTAGAATTTGGAGGAATGAAAGAAGATTCTCAAGGTGCTCATACTTTTTAATGAAAGACATTGAAAATAATCATAATTGAAAAAAGCCTTCTCTAGAACTCAGAAAAGTTTGATTGACTATTGCATAATTACCTTTACTTTTTGACTATTAAAATATATTCTTGAGAGGCAATTTAAGGCATCAGGCTTAACTTGCAGAAACTGGAAGATCCTCACATATCTAATCTTGTGTAGCATGTCTCATCTTGTGTAGCTTCTCCTTTGTAATATTATAATTTTAACCAGAGCATACAAAATGTTTGCTAGACCAATTCTCAAATATAGCTCATCTGTCTGGAACTCACACTACATATCGGACATTAACACCATTGAGAATGTCTGGGGATATTTCACGAGAAAAGTACTATATTCATCTGTTCACAACAGAATACCTTATGCCATCAGACTTGAAATTTTGGGACTATATAATTTAGAACCATGCTGCTTTCAATCTGACCTAAGTGTAGCACACAAAATTATCTGCTACAATGTTCTATTTATCAATGATGTCTTCAACTTCAACCGCAAGAAGCTCACAATAGATACAAACTTAATGTAAACCACTTCAAACTTGATTGGGAAAAAAGTTGACTTCAGCAACAGAGTGGTAAATGCCTGGAATATATTACTGACTCTGTAGTTTCTTCTCCAAATCCCCAAAATGTTAACCTTAGACTGTCTATAATCGACCTTACCCCATTCCTAAGAGGTCTGTAAGGGGCTTGCATATGTGCACCATCGTTCTTACCGCCCCTGTCCTAATGTATCCATCTATTTGCAAAATTTCTTGTACTCATAACCATGTCTGTCCTTATAAATTCACAGTCACGTTTATGCTTTGTTTATACTTTGTTTGCAATCATATACAAGCACAAATAAACAAATAAACAAATAAACAAATAAACAATTCCTTACTGAAAGAGGCAATTTATTTATGTATTTATTTATTTGTTTGTTTGGATTTCTATACCATCCTTCTCTGTAGACTCAGGGCAGCTTACAAACAAGAATAAATACAAATACAACATGTAAGAAACCCAAACCTAAAATCTAGTTCTAAAACCCCAAGATTATTAAGAACAGGCACCCACATTCATCCTAGCACAATCATACACTCAATCATCAGCTGGAGCAGGATGCCAAAGCTCAACAGCCCCAGGCCTGCTGGCAAATGTGAGTTTTTAAAGACTTACAAAAGGCCAAGGGGGTGGAGGCAGTGCAAATCTCTGGAGGGAGTTGATTCCAAAGGGTCGGAGCTGCCACAGAGAAGGCTATTCCCCTAGGCCCCATCAGCTAGCATTGCTTAGCTGATGGGACCTGGAGAAGGCTGATTCTGTGGGACCTGACCGGATGCTGGGATACATGAGGCAGGAGATGGTCCGTAAGTAATCTGGTCCTAAGCCAAGTAGGGCTTTATACCTCGTGACCAACACTATAAATTGCGTTCGGAGACCAATCATTAGCCAATGCAGCTTGCAGAGTGATGGTAAGTTGTGTGTGTAGCTTGGAAGGTCCATAACAGTTCACGGCATTTTGCACTAAATGCAGTCCCCGAATGTTCTTTAAAGGGGGCTCCATGTAGATGACATTGTAGTAATCGAACTTTGAGGTGATGAGGGTATTAGTGACTGTGAGAAGAGACTCCCTATCCAAATAGGGCTGCACCAGGTGAATATGTGCAAATGCCCCCTTGCCACAGCTGAAAGATGATATTCTAGGCTCAGGTGTGGATCAAGGAGGACTCCCAAGTTGCAGACCCTCTTTGAGCGGGTCAACAATCCCCCTGCTTCTGTCCTGGCCACTTTTTACAGAGGCATGACTGACAAACTGCATCACTGTTTGGTTTGGTGGTTGCAGTGCCTCAGAGAGAAAGTCCAGTCAGAGAGTGATAAGGGCAGCTGAGAAGATTATAGGAAGCTTGCTTTCAATCATTCAGGATACTGCTTATAAGTGCTATGAGCTGAAAGCTCAAAGCATTGTTACAGTCCCCCCCACACACATCATGGTCTGTTTCTATTACTCCCCTCTGAGAGGAGGTTTGGAAGTATTTCTACTAAGACCACCAGATTCTGTAACAGCTTTGTTCCTTACGCCATCTGTCTGGCAAAGTCACAAGATTCATTTCTCTCACCATATACATGTATAAATCTGAACAATACTGTGTTGTTTCTCCACGTAATATAATATATGTGGGTATATGCATAATTATTTATTTGTTTGTTTGTTTTGTCATATTTATGCAGTGCATATTTGAGGTGGAGGCCCTTTGAGAGCTGTATGCAATGAATTCATTTTAATGTATGTTGATTAATGTACATTCAAAGTGGCAATAAAGTTATTCTAGATCTTCTAAGTCTTAAGTTTTAGGTAAAAAAAAGCAGACTCTGGTTTTCTCACATATTATACACTGTTATTATGTTATAAAAGTAGCATATTTTATAATGGTTGTTTTTTTTATTGTGTTTTTTAATGTTGAACTTCACCCAATCAATTCTGGTGAGATGGAGAGCTATATTGGATAGGTGAGATGGAGAGCTATATTAGATAGATAGATGGATGGATGGATGGATGGATGGATGGATGGATGGATGGACGGAGGGAGGGAGGGAGGGAGGGATGGACAGACAGACAGACAGACAGACAGACCGACAGACAGACGTTTCTCAAACATAATACTAATTTTCCTTTCACCTTTAATTCAGATAAGCAAAGGTAAATGAGCATGTCTCTGCATATAGTTTTTTAAATTAGAATTTTAAGGTTTGTTTTAATGTATTATTAATTGGATTGTTTATTACTGTTTTCTGTTTTTTTGTATATGCTGTGAACCGCCCCAAGTCCTCGGAGAGGGGCGGCATACAAATCCAATTAAATCTAAATCTTTAAATCAAATATATGACTCATATCCTATTGCATAGCTGTTTTGGAGAAACAAGTGTACAAAAATGAAAATGGCTTTTCATTAACTCCATTTTATCAAATCTGTATCTGCCACATTCCCTGATAGTCTTGTATCCAAGAATTAATTATGCTCATCTTTTTGAGAGCAGGAAGAGTTAGGTAGTAATTGCAAAGAGCCATTTTTAAAAAAAAAATGTTATCTGCCACTTAATCTAATACCTATTTCTGCAGGATGCTCCCTATTTTCCTTTTCTCTCTCTTTTTTTCCTGAGCATATGGACACACTTCCAAATAAATCACAGAATTGCAGTCATTCATCATGATAGGCTTTATGGAAAGACAGGCAATGCTTGCACTTGTGCTTTGCATTGTGGCATCTCAGTTCCATGTGTTTTTGAGTAAAACTTTCTTTTTAACATTAAAAGTCAAACAGGACTCAGAGACTGAAGGATGATAAGATAGGTATGTGCTGGTATATTTTTAGCTAAGTTAGCATTTTTGAGACTCCAGATCTACATCAATTGCCTATTTGAACAACATAAATCATTCACTTCTTTTGACTTAAAGCTATTTTGTGTACGGTACTTAATGTCCACCACAGATATGTCCTTATGTATCGTAAGAAATCTGCTTAAAAATAGATTTAAGACATATATATATCTTCTTTGTACTTAATAGTTGAGTTATTTCAACTCTAAAGTTTTTTCCTTTTTCCTCCAGAATAACATACTTTTCCTGCAGAAAAAATTCCTCCAGAATAACATAGTTTCTTTTAAAATTTGATTAGAAGAATGACCAAAGACTTGATTTTAAACCCTAAGTGTGGGGAAGGACATGTCCCTTGACTGTTTTATCACTGTTGTCTGTGCTGCTTTATTTATTTATTTGTAAAATGTATTGGCTGCTTATCTTACCACAGGGTAATTCACTAGTTGAGTATTTTAATTTTTGTATTTATTTATTATTTATTATTTATTT
Organism: Erythrolamprus reginae; assembly: GCF_031021105.1. NCBI lineage: Eukaryota > Metazoa > Chordata > Lepidosauria > Squamata > Dipsadidae > Erythrolamprus > Erythrolamprus reginae. The sequence goes on from NC_091950.1 coordinate 77,332,958, forward strand.
ATTAATCAGATTTGTATGCCGCCCCTCTCCATAGGCTTGGGGCGGCTAACAGCAATAATAATACAATGTAAACAAATCTAATATTTAAGTTAATTTAAAAAAAACCAATTTAAGAAACCAATCATACATACTGACATACCATGCATAAATTTTATAAGCCTAGGGGGAAGGGAAAGTCTCAATTCCCCCATGCTTGACGACAGAGGTGAGTTTTAAGGAGCTTACAAAAGGCAAGGAGGGTGGGGGCAACTCTGATATCTGGGGGGAGTTGGTTCCAAAGGGTCAGGGCCGCCACAGAGAAGGCTTTTCCCCTGGGTCCCGCCAAATGACATTGTTTAGTTGACGGGACCTGGAGAAGGCGGTCCCAGAGATATTTTTTATTTATTTATTTATTTTTATTTATTCTTTGTCCAATATACAATACATATGAAAGGGAATAGACATTAAGTGATATATAAAAGATAAGAAGTGAAGAGGAAGAGAAGTAGGTGGGAAGGAAAGAATATATATGATAAAATGGAAAGGAAAGACAATTGGACAGGGGACGAAAGGCACATCAGTGCACTTATGTACGCCCCTTACAGGCCTCTTAGGAACCTGGAGAGGTCAATCGAGGAGAGTCTGAGGGAGAAATGTTGGGGGTTGACACTATTGAGTCAGGTAATGAGTTCCACGCTTCGACGACTCGATTGTTAAAGTCATATTTTTTACAGTCAAGTTTGGAGCGATTAACATTGAGTTTGAAGCTGTTGTATGCTCTTGTGTTGTTGCGGTTGAAGCTGAAGTAGTCGTTGACTGGAAGGACATTACAGCGAATGATTTTGTGGGCAATACTTAAATCTTGTTTTAGGCGCCGCAGTTCTAAGCTTTCAAGATCCAGGATAGTTAGTCTGTTTTCGTAGGGTATTCTGTTTCGGGTGGAGCAGTGGAGGGCTCTTCTGATGAAGTATCTTTGGACGTTTTCGAGAGTGTTGATGTCTGAGATGTGGTGAGGATTCCAGACAGATGAGCTATATTCGAGGATGGGCCTGGCATAGGTTTTGTAGGCTCTGGTCAGTAGTGTGAGATTGCCAGAGCATTGTATTGTATTTGTATTTGTATTTATTAGATTTGTATGCCGCCCCTCTCTGTAGACAATAATAAGAACAATGTAAAAACAAATCTAATAATTTAAAAAAACACTAAAAACCCCATTATTAAAAGCAAACACACACAAACATTCCATGTATAAACTATATTCTGGTCTGGTGCCATGAAGGGCTTTATAGGTCATAACCAACACTTTGAATGGTGACCGGAAACTGATCGGCAACAATGCAGACTGCAGAGTGTTGGTGTAACATGGGCGTAATTAGAAAAGGCCATGATAGCTCACACAGCTGCATTCTGCACGATCTGAAGTTTCCGAACACTTTTCAAAGGTAGCCCCATGTAGAGAGCATTACAGTAGTCACTATTTATTGCATTCAAAATATGATTGTTTTTATTTTATCTGTTATTGCCTGTCACCCAGATGAGATGCATGGCTTAAAAAAACCTCTGAGTGACTAAGTAAGTAAGTAAGTAAGTAAGTAAGTAAGTAAGTAAGTAAGTAAGTAAGTAAGTAAGTAAGTAAACTACTATTACTTGACCATTCTTTGGGATGGGATGGGACAGGGGTTGGCGAACTGTGGCTCGCGAGCCAAACATAGCTCTTTGGCCATTTGAGTGAGGCTCTTTTACAGAAGCCGAGTTTCTGGCATTGCACATGTGTCACTATTTAAATTTGCCAACCCCTGGCTTAGGTGAACACAAGCAAAAGAAGCAGGAATTTAGAGAGCTGCTCTGTAGTACATACTAGATTAAGTAACAATTGGTGGGTGGCTAGAGAAAAGAGATCGTGTATGCCCTGTCATTCCAGCTTTGCCACAACAGCCAATCAGCAGAGACTTTCAAGCAAGCAGGAAGCAAAGTTTTGGAGGGGACAAGTTGAAAACAGTAGGAAAGAGTTAACTGCTGTACACTCCCTGAGAGTTGCTGCTTACTTGTGAGCCTGCAGTGAAATAAAAGGCTTAAAATCATGGGGGAAGGGCACAGTTGGAAGCGAATGGAGTTGATGGGTAAACATTCCATCCCATTAAGAGCAGGTCTTACAATAACTGGGCTGCTCCCTAGAATTGTCACCTTGCTCAGTGGTTGTTAAAACTGCTTTGTAAATACTATTTAATTCAATGGAACTGCGCAATCCCAGGCAGATACCAATTCAAGTATCTTTGGCGGGTTGCTCCAGTGAAATGCGTATATTGTTTTACAGCTTTCTGGTATTTGTACAAATAGCTACTTTATGGAATACAGTTCACATTATGCATTTGCATTATGATTTTTTTTTTGTTGCATACCTAAATTATTGCAGATAATTAATTAAAGTAATAATTAAAGTAATGATAATGCTTGAAGTTGAGAAAAAGGCTTTTATTCAATATTGTGCCTGACAAAATCAAGCTGTCTTAATGTATCAAGAGTATATTACATTTCATAGTTTCTGTAGTTTTAGAAATTTAAGCACCTGAGCTTTTATCATTTTTATTCATGTGTATATGTAACTCGTTTTTTCTTCACAAATAGTTATAACATATTCCCATGTCATACCTACTAGTCATCTGATTTATTGAGGCAGTTACAATATATTTGTGTTTTATTTTATGATACTGGTATGATTTATTTGAGGCTGGTTATTAATTCTCAGAATAATGTTTCGTTTTGCTTTCTTTAACATACTTAAGTGTGAAAAACAGTCATAAATCACTTTTTTCAGTGCTGTTGTATCTTTGAATGGTCACTAAATGAACTATTATAAATTATATTGTAAATGAGGGGTTGGTTTATATAAACGTGCTGGAAGAGAGTGGGAGAGAGAGATACAGTACAAAGGGTACAAAGCTGAAGGAAGCTACAGGATCAAATCCCAGTAAGGGTATGGCTAGCTGATGAGGCCAGAACAAGGCCGAAATAGTGCTATCCTAGTCTCCCTTAATTTTAAAAATTCAGCAAAAAACATGTGATACATACAGAATATAGTTTGTCGGCTATGAATAAATTAACTGCCTTGAAATGGCCCTGGGTTGGGCCTAGAGGCAAAAAGAAACTGTGACGCTCCTTCAATATACCAGGGCGATCCGACAGAAAAAAAATATAGCCCCTCCCTGGTACAAAGCTGAAGGGGTCAGATCCTGTGGCCTAGAGATTAATTCTCTGCCTTACAAGGCAGAAGCTACAGGAACAAACCCCAGTAAGGGTATGGCTAGCTGATGAGGCCAGAAAAAGGGCAAAATAGTGCTATCCTAGTCTACCTTAATTTTAAAAATTCAGCAAAAAAACATGTAGTGCGCGTGCGCGCGTGCACACACACACACACACATACATATATAGAGAGCGAGAGCGAGAAAGGTTTTGTGGCTCCCAGTTCTCTTCCCTAATGACTGGCTGGGTATGTGTGGCTAGGGGGTGTGACTGGGTCAAAATGGCTCTTTATTTTATTTATTTGTTTTGTCAAGTACGTATTAGTGGTACACAAAGATATACAGTGTTCCCTCGATTTTCGCGGGTTCGAACTTCGCGAATAGCCTATACCACGGTTTTTCAAAAAATATTAATTAAAAAATACTTTGCGGGTTTTTTTCTATACCACGGTTTTTCCCACCCGATGGCATCATACGTCATTGCCAAACTAATAAATTTTTCAAATAAATAACCAAAAAATAATTATTGTTAATAAATAATTATGTTTATAAATATCAGGATCACTAAGTGTCTTATTCAATGGTGAGTACCATAATAATGGTGAGTAAATGGTTGTTAAGGGAATGGGAAATGGTAATTTAGGGGTTTAAACTATTAAGGGATGGCTTGTGATACTGTCCATAGCCAAAAATGGTGTATTTACTTCTGCATCTCTACTTCGCGGAAATTCGACCTTCGCGCGCGGTCTCGGAACGCATCCCCTGTGAAAATCGAGGGAATACTGTAACAATGTTTATACACATAATACTAGTAAGAGAGAAACACTAGGACAGGGGACGGAAGGCACACTGGTGCACTTATGCATGCCCCTTACTGACCTCTTAGGAATTAGGAGATGTCATCAGTCTAAGAGTAAACTTCCAGGGGTTAGGTGATGATACTACAGAGTCAGGTAGTGAATTCCATGCATCAAGTGCTTGGTTTCTAAAGTCTTAAACTTTTAGTAACTAAAGTTACTAAAGTCTTTGACTGTTTTAAGTTTGCCAACTGCTGGGATGGGATCTTTAAAGAGTTTTCTCTGTATCACTAGGCTAGAGTGATGCCAACCATTGCTTGTTCTGTTTCCAGAATAAATAATCTGACCACACAGCAGGGCATGTTGTTGATGTTTCTGGGTCAGCTAACCATGCACAAACAAACACATGGGATCTTTTTTCCCCTTGGAGAAGGAATAAGCGAAGGACAATCCTTACAATTATGAATGGGTGAATATGCATTGGGGCTGTTCTCCATCTTTATGTTTGATTATATTTTAGCTGTGCTTTTTAACTTTACAATTCAATCATGCTTTAAAGCCATTCATTCCTTTTTAATTTGGTGAGTCATTTTCATCAATATTTTGTAAAGTCAACTTGTTATTTTATAAAGGAAAGCTGTCAGGATGTTTATTTCTATCTACATTGTTGAAAATTCTTTTAGCAGTCTTAATGTACTCTTCCTGTTTTTATAAACCATGAGCTGTTTTAATTTAGGAAGCACACACTAGTGGAGAATTCCTTGATTGAGATGATCAGTGATACCTCTGAATCTGTTTATAATATTTTTAAAAAATCCTTCCTGTTAAAAATCTCAATTACTATTTTTTGTCACATACACACACACACACACATGTGCTAACACAACATTTTGATGATTTTATGCTAACTTTCAATCACATACTGTAATACTTTTTTTCATGGTAGAGGAAAGTATATTTCAAACGCTATTGCCTTGTAACTATTTCAATATTTTTCACATTTCTTTTCTTTATTCATCAAAGTGCAGACTAGAAAATCAAACAAGTGCTTCCAGCTTTCAGTAGATGCTTGTGGCGTTCACCATCAGTATCTGAAATCTTTATTCCCATGGACTCATTACAAATGATCAGTTCTCACTGACTGGCAAAGATGGATGCTTAAGATGCCTGGCTGGAGCAAAAGACAGATAAGACAGAAATAAAGGTAATATTGGCAGACTTAGCAGAAATAAAATTGGCAGGAGAGGAGCATCACGTTACTTGAAATGAAGTTTGTTTCTCTACTTTGAGAAAATAAGATATTTTATAATATGTATTACTTCTGCACATTTTAAGATGTAGTAATCATAAGAGGTCAGAAGGAGGTTTAAGAACACAATACAAGGAGGTAGTTGGAGGAACAACAAACCAGGGCTGAATTCCCCTCCCACTTAGTGTTATCCTGCCATGTATTCTGAAAGGAAGAGAGAGATGTAAAAGTAGGCATATCACAGCCTTCATCTCAAATAATATTTGTAAAATACTACTCTGAAGACTTATTTGTACAGTGCATCTTAACAAAACACTGTAAGGTAGGTTCATACCATTATTACTTAGGAAAATGGAAGATTTAAAAGATAAATTTTTAATTAAAATTACTAGTATTTAGTCAGCTGATGATAAATAGAATAGAATTCTTTATTGGCCAGGTGTGATTGGACACATAAAGAATTTGTCTTTGGTGCATATGCTCTCAGTGTACATCAAAGAAAATACAGTATACATTTGTCAAGAATCATGAGGTAGAATGATTGTCATTGGGGTCAAATAAGCAATCAGGAAACAATCTATATTAATATAAACTGTAAAGATACAAGCAGCAAGTTACAATCATACAGACATAAGTGGGAGGACAAGGGGGATAGGAATGATGAGAAAAAACTAGTAGTGATAATAATGCAACCTTAATGAATAGTTTAACAGTGTTGAGGGAATTATTTGTTTTAGCAGAGTAATGGCATTCAGGAGAAAACTGTTCTTGTGTCTAGTTGTGTTGGTGTGCATTGCTCTATAACAACATTTTGAGGGTAGTTTAATGGAAATAGTTTATGTCCAGGATGCAAGGGGTCAGTAAATATTTTCATAGCCCTCTTTTTGACTCATGCAGTATGCAGGTCTTCAATGAAAGGAAGGTTGGCAGCAATTATTTTTTCTACAGTTCTGATTATCCTCTGAAGTCAGTGTCGGTCTTGTTGGGTTGCAGAACCAAACCAGGCAGTTATAGATGTGCAGATGATAGACTCAATGTAGAACTCTGTGGAACTATATCAGCAGCTCCTCAGGCAGTTTGAGCTTCCCGAGTGGGCGCAAAAAGAACATTATCTGTTGTGCTTTTTTGATGATGCTTTTGATGTTAGGTGACCAAAATGGTCTTGAGATATGATAGAACCAAGAAATTTGAAGGTCTATACTGTTGATACTGTGTTGTATAGTATTGTAAGAGGTGGTAGGATAGGAGGGTTTCTCCTAAAGTCTACCACTATTTCTACATTTTTTTAGTGTGTTCAGTTCCAGATTGTTCTGATTGCACCACGAGGCTAGTTGCTCAACCTCCCATCTGTAGAGGTTTCATCATTGTCTCGAATGAGACCAATCACTGTTGTATTGTCTGCAAACCTCAGTAGTTTAACAGATGGATCATTTGAGATGCCGTCATTGGTATATCAAGAGAAGAGAAGTAGAGAGGGTACACAGCTTTGGGGGGGGGCTGTGCTAATTATACTGATGTGATATTGCCTAGCTTCACCTGCTGCTTCCTGTCTGTGAATGTGAGGTTGAACTGCTGGCTGGCTACCAGTAGTTTTTTTATCTCTTTTTGTGCTGGGTCTTATTAAATCAGTTTTCAAATCTGGTCTTGTGCCGTTGAAACACTCTTTTCTTTTTTTCTTCTTTCTCTTCCTTTTGTTTCCCTTTCTCTTCTTTTCTTTCTTAAATACTCCTTTCTATTCCAAACGTGTAACACAATTTAATATTATATATTTAAAGTTCTTATACATTTGTATTTGTACCTTCTCTTTATTTTATGTACCCCTTCCCTATTTATTGTCAATAAAGATTATATTTTTTATGAAAAAAGAAAAGAAACACTCAACTACTCAATAATTGTCCTAAAGACATGATCCAATCACTCATTAGACTGCATCTAAATAGCCATAATATTTGAGAACTAGAGAAAATAAATGGTAATATAGAAAGTTACCCTGGTCCAACGTTTTCATATTGTCTTCACAGGTGTTAGAAATTTTGACACCAGAATAAGGCTGGGATGTTGTTCAGAATATAGTTCATTACTGAAAATTCTGACATAATTAATAAAGAATTAATTTTGAGTAACATATTGCCTTCCTAAGCAATTTGTTTTTGAAGTTATATTATCATCATGAGATGCTGCACTTTTATGCTAATAACAGTCATCAGGCATCAGAGTATCCTATGAGAGGATTATAATAAAAATTGTTGGTAGAACACTATCAGGGGTCTGAGGTCAGTGTTGCCTCTAATTTTTTTTGGGGGGGGGCGGAAAAGTATAGTGTCTGAGCGGCAGTCCCTTCGGGACTGGGCGGCACAGAAATAATAAATAAACAAACAAACAAACAAACAAATAAAAACCCACCCTGTTTTGCCTCAGAGAATTTCAAAATAAAATACTGTACTGTGTGTCTATAACAGTGAGCTCATAATAGGGCAACTCTATCAATATCAAAATGCCACTTAAATAGTTGAACTAGTTTCAAACTAGATTTTGATTTTCTTTCTCTCTTCCTTACTCCCATTCTTTTACTTTCTCTTTTCCTTCCTCTCTTTTTTCTATCTGTTTCTCTCTCTTCCTCTCTTCCTCTCTCTCTCCTTCCCTCTCACTCTTTCCCTCTCGGCTTCTGGGCAGGTTTGGAAAACTCTGAGTTGATGATGATTTTTAAGTGAGCGATTGCTCACTGCTCAGCTTAGAGGGAACTATGTCTGAGGTCTGAAGCCCAGGAAATACTTTTTCTGCAGTTTGTATGCTAAGCATAGAATGTAATTCCACAATTAAGTCTCTTGAGGCAAAACTTTGTAAATATTACATGGCACTGAAGGAGAAACTGAAAGTAAAACTGTGAAGCAAAAAAAATGGGCCACCTATTGCCTCCAGGAAAGTCACTGGTTGAAGGAAATGTAATGGAGATTATCTGGAGGGAGTGAAAACATAGAGTTTTGCTGAACTGCATGTGAAACAATGTAGTTTCTATTAGCATTAGTTCTCATATTTCATGAGGCAGCGTTCTAGTTTCAGTATGGTAATGTTGCATATATAGATTTTTAAAAGTTAATTTGAAACATATCAGTATCTAGAAAACATTTGACATCGGAATAAAATTGAGGATTCAGGTTGTAACCAGAAAAGTCCACAATGGAATAAAAGTCAGAATCTGGAATGGTCATGAACAATCTTGTCCCCAGGCCATGTATGATTCTCAAACCACAGTTCTTTGGTGTTTATGCCAGAAAAAAAGTAGGGAGGGGTCTGCTTTATAACATTTTATTTCCATTAAACATAGCAGCATGGGAAATTATTTGTTCTAGTCACTAAACGGACCTTTCAGAAATCTAATTGCCCCAGAAGCAGATTAATGACACTGAGACAGTAGCTGGAATTTAATAATGGGTCACTTTATTAAATTAGCATAAATTTAAATAACGTGAATTTAAATAACGTAAATCAAACGTTATTTATTTATTTTATTTATTTATTGGATTTGTATGCCGCCCCTCTCCGTAGACTCGGGGCGGCTATAACAGTGTAAACAACGGATCTGCAGAGGCCACCAATTAATGGGGTGGAATTTACCTGTCAAAACATTCATAGGCAACTATTGGGCATAACCCCTTGTTGATCCAGCTGAAGGTAGCCACCTTCACCTGAATCTGAGCTGACCCTCCAAACCCCGAGGAAATTGGATAAGGTGAGTCCCATGGGCATCCCCTCTCCAATCCCCAAAGTTGCACCAACCTATAGTTCATAGGGAGAGGTGGCCCATCATCTTGAAAAGATGCCCAAAAGGAGAACACGCAGTTGCTCCTACTGCCCATATCTGCCCCTAGCCTGCCAATCCCAGTGACCAGAGGGAAGCCAAATTGATCCAATGTATATCTACATTGCGCCACACCTCCTAACCAGTCCATCCTTAATGTCAGTGTGGAATAGGCGAAAAAATGGCTGCACCCATAGGAGAGACCGCAAAAAATTCCTATTCGGCCCTGAGGCGACCCCTTCCAGGCACACTGTATGATAGAGGAGGGCAGGCGGGTGTTCGCTTCAGGATAGCCGAGGGCAAAAGGAGGAGGTCCACTTTGAGCCGCCCTTAAATAGGGCAGCTCAGTACCTCCCCCCAAGCCCAGGAGGCAGTGCGCTGGTCTGGTGCACTGCCAAAAGTTGAACTTCTGGTTTTCACAGGAAGCCGGAAGAATCAGGCAGCGTCTCCCGGCTCCGGGGACAATATCGGCCAGCATTTTAAAACGCCAGCCGTGCATTTCTCTCCTATTCCAACGTTACATTTATTGTCAGCAAATAAATGCTCACATTACCAATTGTAAATAATTTCAGTCAATAAATAAATAAAAATTTGAAATTGTAAAGCATGTCCTCCAATCATTGAAAGGTTGCTGCTCCTGATTTAACATGTTGACAATGAAATCAATATTTTGAGAGTGTTCAGATCATTATGAATGAGAAGATGAGTCAGGGTTAGTGTTTTGCATATAAAGGTACTGTTGTTGCCAAAAAAGGTCATAATTTCATTGGCTAACTGAAAGCTTAATTTCAGCTAGAGAAAGGAAGGGAAATTTGAGAGAACCATGTTTTGAAAGAACTGCTGCAGAATCAATTACATAGTCTAGAGACTGGAGCAAGCATGGCAAACAGATTCAAGATATTAAGCATTGATTCCAAATACATGAAGTCAAAAGAAGACTTGTGGTTTCTTGATAGTGATTGCTTTCAACTAAGCTTGGTTAGTTTTGTTTTAATCTGCAGTGTGGAATGTAATCTTAATTTCCACAGGAAAGAGCAACAGTAAGGAGATAGGAGCTGATGGATGAGCTTTTTGGATGTGCCCCTTTGTAGTACTATCTCAGACCAAAGAGAGTTCTTCTTGGTAGACTGAATTATTTGCTTTTTTCCCCCCAAATACACCTTTGATTTTCTTTTCATTATAGGGCTATGGAAATATTACTATCATAACCTAAAGGAACCTTATAAAGCAGGCTTAAAAATCTTATCAGTGTGAAACAGTGAAGAGATAATACCTTAAAATATTTTCATTGTAACTGCAGCATATCTGCACACTCGTTTTCTGAAGGAGCTCATACCTGCTTTATACAGTATATCCCCCCCACTATTGAAAGCTTATGGAGCCATTAATTTCTTGTACCTGTTCAATATATTGGACAAGTAGTCAGAGAAAATACTCAACATTATTGTTCCTTAGGAATTAACAACAAAAATTTCTTTTCTGTCTATCTCAAGATTTGGTCAAGGTACCCTCAGAATAAAGTTAATTAACAGGGAGGGTTGGCAAAGCAAAAACAATGAAAAAAATCAAATATTTGTTGTTGTGAGGGATTGTGTCTTGGGAATACAAAGGCAAAAATAAATTTTCTTGCTTCAGAAAAGTACTTTGGTGAAAAGACATTTTTTGTGAGTGATACTTTATAATCTGAAAACCATTCCCTTGAAACATTAAATATTTTAAGACTCACTATCTTGAAGGTTTATTTTATTTTGGGTGATTTTTTTTAAAGCAGTGGAAGCAGGCTTTCTTCTCTATTGGCTTGTGCTAAGTTTACAGAACTGATCGCTAAAATATTGGAGTGTTGAGGCATTTATTATCTATTCATTATTTATTCAATACATACATATGTACATATCTGCAGATGAAGGGAAAAAGAAACTTAAATCATAACTTTCTCAACACATTTCTTGTAAGGATTTAGTTAATATACACAATTCTAGAAGAAGACTCAACTTAATGATGATATCTATTACATGATGTTTCCTTTGGAAACTTGATTTATCATTCAGAGCTGCATCAGATTTGTGGCATCCTAAATTGCAAAACCATTGAACCATGAAGCTTTAAAATAGGGGTGAGAAACAGATCCTATATTATTCATTGCATTTATTTTTGTGGGTCTATCCTCTTATTTCTATAAAACAAAACCCAAAGAGATTTCTTTGTCTGAGGTTTTCCAATGGCTTGGCAAGGAAAGAAATAGCCTGAATGTTTACATGATCTGGCTAAGAAGATGATGTTCAATGTTGAGAAGGTCATTTTTAGTTTCAGATTTTTTTTACCCCACGTTTTGGTCTCTGCAAACACATGGAAGGAAGAAATGGCAAATATATATATTATTTATTTATTTATTTATTTTATTTATTATTTGGATTTGTATGCCGCCCCTCTCCGAAAACTCGGGGCGGCTCACAACAAGTGAAAAGACAATCCAATACATTAATCCAATTAATTAAAATATTATAAATTTAAGAAAAACCCCTATACTAACATACACACACACACAAGCATACCATATATAAATTCAACGTGCCCAGGGGAAGATGTTTAGTTTCCCCATGCCTGACGGCAAAGGTGGGTTTTGAGGAGTTTACGGAAGGCAGGAAGAGTAGGGGCAGTCCTGATCTCCGGGGGGAGTTGGTTCCAGAGAGCCGGTGCCGCCACAGAGAAGGCTCTCCCCCTGGGGCCCGCCAACCGGCATTGTTTAGTTGACGGGACCCGGAGGAGGCCCACTCTGTGGGACCTAATCGGTCGCTGGGATTCGTGCGACATTATACTTATTAAACATGAAATATGTTACATACATACATACATACATACATACATACATACATACATACACAAACAATTCTTTTACTAGAACATGAGAAAGGAAAAGCTTATTAGAGGTTTTTAGAAGAAAAGGACAAGTGTTATCTTGATATTGAAAAAGCTAAAGAGGCTGAGACCTGGTTGGTAGTAACTGGAGGTAATTGTAGTCTCAAGGAGGTAAAAGAACATCCTAGAAGAAGGCAATCATCACTAGAGTAGTGTCCACGGGGGAGATAAGTTCAACATCAGGAAAGTTTTCTCTCTCTCCTTGTAAAATAAAACTATGACAAATATGTAGTTTTCATCATTTAATTATCAATGGCTATTCCTTTAAGACATTATTTCCTATAATAAGATAATAACCTATATAATTTTAGGTTGCCAAAATTAACAGTAGTGGATGAATGTCAATTCAGTTCTAATTATTCGGTTCGGATTAAGAGAAAGTATCAGCTTTTTGCTGTTTAAATTTTGGATACGTTGAATCAGACATGCAATAATAATTCAATATGAGCTCAAATGCTTCAGAAAGCACACAAATGGGAGAAATTTGCATGTAGACAAATCTCCAACATGTAACTCCAATTCTTTCTGCATGATTGCCTACAATAGCATTCCCTGCCCACTAGTGTCAGATATGAACATCCAATAAACTGCACAATTAAATGTTCACTTCAGGAAAGAGGAGGAAAAAGGATACCCCCCACACACACTAACAGGTTAAGTTTCTGTATATAAACATGGGTAACAAACAGCTTCAAGTAGACAACAAAATTCAGAGAGCTTCCTTGACTCCATAATTCAATAAATTATTTTTTCATGCCTGTTTAATTTATTCAGGGCTTTAACTATTCATTTAAGCTTAAGAAGAAGAAATCAAAGACAATCAGACTAAAGAAGAAATTTGGATTATCATCACTCATAACTTGCTTTGTATGTCAGAGGAAAAGCATATGATTTGATGCTTACATCTCAAGGTGCCTTTTAGTGTCATAGAAACATTAAGGAACATAACATACTATGGATTTATGTGTTAAAGCCTTTAGGAAATCTACCTTTCCTTTGTGGGTAGTATTAAAGTAATAAAATCTTACAGTAAGTTCCATCCTAGACTAGCTACTTCAGAAGAGATAGATCTTTGCCTTCATCCAGTAAGGCATTTCTATAATATTCAGATTATTTTATATATTTATTTATTAAAGTTTTATGCCACCCTTCTCAAAGCGACTCATTATTTTATTATTTTTATTAGATTATTTTATTATTTTATGATTAGACGTGTGTGTGTGTGTGTGCATATGAGAGAGAGAGAGAGTGATTATTTTATTATACTAAAATAATGTCCAAAATTCTCACCTCACTCTGTAAGCTTAATTTTCCAGAAAGAAGGGATGTGTTAATTTCCTAATTCTAATTATTTATGGACTTAAACAATGTAATTTCTGAGATATAGTCTCCTGAAATGTGTTGAAATATGTACAGTTTACATGTAGAATATTTATTATTTTAAATCAGAAAAGCCAAAAAAAAAAGGAAAATGGCAAACATCAGTGAAATGCAAATGCTTCTCTATTTCCAAAGTAGCTCTAATAAATGAAAGCTCTCTGAACTAGAATCACTTATTTGAATGAGAATACATTGCAGATACCATTATTGTGCATAAGCACATTTTAAACCATTTTTAAGAGGATGAACAATTTAAAGCTTTTTGCATTAATTTTGGGACTGACTTGCCATACTTGCTATTGATGCATTAAGAGATTTAATAAACTTTACTAGGATAAAAATACTCATTTAAAATTAGTTCAAAGAACTTCAGCTAGTTTAATATTTCAGTGGTGAACAGGGGAATAAATAGTGTATTACTCTTTTATGCTTAAAAGAAACCCTTATAGCAAATGCAGCTACTATATACCCAAGTAATAACATTTATTTTTATGAGTCATTAGCCCTTCATTCTAAAATGTATCAGAGGAATAATTTTGAAGCATAGTATCTTTTCATATTATGTTTCTGGATAGATGAGCAAAGGTTTGAATATATCATTGATGTAACATTGTTCTTTTCTCTTAGTACATCAATGATGGCATGTGCACTTTCAAGGATAGGCAATATACTGTACTTTGCTTAAAAGCCATTTAATGTTTCTTGAATTTGGAATTGGGGGCCCCTAATGTTCTCTTCAACGCTTGCAAACTGAGAGTGAATATGACTGAATCTGATGCATGTCATAACATTAATTCTTTCTTAAGAATTGTAATATAATCACAGTCATACAAAAAAGTCCATAGATGTCTGAGGGTTGTTGTTTTTGTCTAATTTCCTGCTGAAAAGGCAAGGTACTGCCATTTTTTTAGCAAATAGTACTGAAAAAAATCTATATTCTGCAGACACATTTCTATTTCAAATGATGCTGAAAAATTATAAGTGTGAGCTTACTTGGTACAGGTCTAATGCATCATCAGGTGGAATCTTTGAAAGTCCATAGTGATTAATTTGAATTGTATTTTATAGATAAAAATTCTGGAATCTATTTATTTCTTATATATCCTACATTTTCTTCTAAAACTGATAATATTCTTCCTCCAGTTTTATCGCAATAATAATCATACAAGATAAGCTAAAATGAGAAATAATTATCAAACTAAATTCATCCACCATTTCTATGGCTGAATTTGGACCACAACCTCAGTTTTCTCAACCCTAGTCCAACATTTCTGATCACACATGCTATCTTATCTTCAAGATACCTTCTTAAAGCAGTAAATCTGAAACAGAATATTTTAAGACCAAGGACTCCCCAACTTTTTGGAGCTCAAGGACCACTAATCTCATAATTTTAAATCCCACAGACTTCTAATATGATCTGCCTAATAACTGGCTGGGTGGTGATGTGACTGGGTGGGTATTTATTTATTTTATTTATTTATTTATTGGATTTGTATGCCGCCCCTCTCCGGAGACCATGGCCAACTTGCTGTCACTCACATCGAGGGATGCCTCGCTGGCCTCTATTCACCACTCCCTACCAACCAGTCCTTGCCTCTCCGCCCAGGCTCCTCAGGGCACCAATAGGAAGCAGTTGTTCTAAGCAGCCACCACGAGAAAGAGTTGGCAAAACAAATGACACAGTTCAAATTGCAACTGAACGAGAAGTAGGCTCATCAGAAGCACCTCACTGTGGACTAGGTACATAGGCTTTCCAAGCAGAGGGAAGACCTGTTGGATGCAAGGCCAGATTGCCTGGAGGCTCAGTGGGCTGAGATGGTCAGCCAGTTCCAGGCCATGATACTGGACAAGGCCCTCTGGTTCTTTGCCACATGCAGTGCTTCCCTCCAGCCTTCAGCCATATCTGGAGGCTAAAGCAGACCCCAAATCAGACTTTGTGTTGGATGCAGAATAACACACGGACACGAGAGCTGGGTAATAAGGGTCACTTTATTAAATATAACTATAGAAGACCTGGAGAGGTCACTAAATAGGGCGGAAATTTCTATGTGTAACATACTTGGGCAACTAAATGGGTGTAACTTCAGCCTGGGCAGTGCGAGGCTAACTTTAGCTTATGCCCAGCCTGAAAGCCATGCCTTGAGCATGTGTGAGGGCTCACCCCCATGGCTCAGAACCGAAAATGACATAGGTGAGCCCCAAAGGCATCCCCTCTCCACCACCCCAGTCGTGTAGGCAGCATGGGTTGTGGCAAGGGGCAACCCATCATCTTCCAAAAGATGCCCAATGGAGAACATACAATTGCTACTGATACCCTTTTTCGCCCCGTTACTGCCAAACAGTGACTGAGAATTAGTCAATTGATACATGCCGACCTAATTAACCCCTAGACATGCCACATAACCAAAATACACTTCTCCGTCTTCCAGGGTGGAGTAGGCGAAAAAACAATCTAGACTCAAATGTGCTGAGATTGCAAAAAATTCCTACTCGGCCCCCAGGTAGGTGACCTTTAAGCACCCTAGATTGAATGGAGGGTGGGTGGGTGTCTGCACTTGCTAGCAGCCAGGCCGAGGAAGGGAAGAGCTGGGTGGCTTGCAGGCCTTTTAAAAAGGCCGCTCGCTAAGCCTAGTCACTTCCAACCACGTGACCGGCACTGAGCATTCTGGGAGCATTCTCCCAGCAACCCGGAAGTCAGTGCCGTGTTCATCCAGCACCAACGCAAATGTCGGCCCCGTGCTGAGGGCGTGTGGCCTCTCAATTCTGCCTCCCTAGGACCTGCACAAAAAGACCTTGAAAGGGGAGACTATCTGCAGCAACACAAATGTTCATTGCACATATCCTGCCCAGGAGCCATAGTTTGATGACCCCTAATTTAGTGCAATATAAAAAATGCAAACAATTTTTCTACTAACCACCACATTTTTCACACAGACCACCAGTGGTCCATGGACCAGTTGGTGACCGCTGTTTTAGATGTTTATTTTTTATACAAATGGATGTTTCTAGAGATAAGCATTTCTTGGTTTAATGAATTTTCAAACCAAGGCAAAGGTGAACAAAGCAGCAACAGAAGTATCAATCAATCAATATCAATATATCAATATATGTAAGCTTTATTTAAAAAAGAGTTAAATGTTATGACATGCATCAGATTCAGCCATGTTCACTGTTCCAGCTGTACTATGATGTCTTGTTAAAATCAGTCAGTATTTTGAAATAAATCTGCACCAGTGCATTGATCAAAATGCAATTTATCTTTTGGATTTTGCACTTCTGTAAATCTCAAGATATAGATTTTATACAAAATCTATGCCAATGAGAAGCATTTTAAATACATCTGTACCAAACACGGTGCATTTGAGGGGAAAATAGGGACTAAGATAACCACTTAAGGATGAGTCAGCAGTGTGCTGCAGCTGCCAAAGAAGTTCTATGCTGCATCAACAGAGAGATAGCATCAAGATCACGGGAAGTGATAGTTTCACTTTATATATTGCACTAGTGATACCATACTTGAAACACTGAATCCAGTTCTGGTCACCATGATTCAAAAAATTATGGCAGTGATGGCAAACCTGTGGCATGGGTGCTACAGCTGACACATGGAGCCATACCTGCTGGCACATGAGTTGTTGCCCTAGCTCAGCTTCAATTTGCATGTGTGTGCCGGCCAGCTGATTATTGGCTTGCACAGAGGCTCTGGGAGGTTGTTTTTGGCTTCCAGAGAGCCTCCAATGGCATGGGGAAGGGTGTTTTTACCTTCCTCTGGCTCCAGGGAAGGGTGAAACACAAGCCTACTGGCCATACCAGGAGTTGGGAAGCGGGCTGTTTCTGGCCTCCAGAGGCCTCTGGGAGATGGGGGAAGCTGTTTTTGCCCTCCCCAGGGATTGGATTATGGGTGTGGGCACTCATGCGCATGCAAGCTCTTTCAGCACCTGAAGAAAAAAGGTTCACCATCACTGAATTATGGTAAGGGTACAGAAAGAGTTCAGAGAAGAACAAGAAAGATGATAGGGCTCTCAAGGATAAATCATACCACAAACTGCTAAAGTAACTAGGTATGTTTAGCTTAATGAACAGAAAGTTCCGAGGGGATATGATAGCATGATAGTCTTCCAATGCTTGAAGGGTTATCACAGGAAAGAAGGTGTCAATTTATTTTCCATAGATTGAGAACAGGATAAGAAGCAGTAGGTGAAAATTAATCAGAGGGAGATTCAATCTGGAAATAAGGAGAAATTTATCGACGGCAAGAACCATCAGTGAAACAGCTTGCCTCCCACAGTTGTGAGTGCTCCTTCACTGGATGTTTTCAAGAAAATACTGGATGCCCATTTGTCTAGGATAGTATAACAACTACTGCCTTGAGCAGGGGGCTAGTCTAGAGAACCTCCAAGATCTCTTCCAGCCATATGATGTTATTTTAGCCTAACATAAGTATAAAAAGCTATATTTTAATGTGTGTGGGGGGGGAGACAGAGGGGTGGTGGTGGACATACAGACAGGTTTTCATTTTCAAGTGAAAATACAACAGGGATGAATTATGAATAAACCCCATAAGAAACTAACATATATTAGAAAGACTGATGGATATTTCCACAGATACATACCCCACAAATGTACCATAATTACTACTCCCATAATTCTCAACCAGTGATTAAAGAGCAACATTCTGCTTATACTGTTAAAGTATGTGAATCAGCTAGAGGTCATTGCTATTTCCAATGGGTAAATTTACTTCACTTTCCACTCTCATCTAAGCCCTTTTGGTAAGACTTTATTCTTTTTCTCTGTGAAAGCATGGAAAACTCTAGGGAAGCTATGAAGCAAATAAGAGCTGAAATCAAATATCTCAGGATAACTCATAATTGACAAAATACTGGGCAAAAAAAAATGTGGCAGCTTGCCCATCAATTGGAAAGTTAATTCCACCTTCAGATAAAGGAACTTTAAAGGTGAAAAGGACAATTAAAATGGGAGATGAAAATATAAAATAAAGGAACACAGTAAATCCTCTGAGATATGCAGTAGGAACAATGTTGGGTAAGAGAGGAGAATTAGGAAGGGAAGAAAAAGAGCATAAAAGTCGGGAAATGTGAAGCCAAAGCAAATTACCATGTTCTAGAAGAGACTGTTGAGTACAATAATTCAGGAATTCTAACTTTGACTAGAAGCATCTAAAACAGCTTGTACAAAACAGAAAATCCAAAAACTAACAGCAATGTTGACTCACGGTTCTGATAAATATCTGCATATAATTTTAAGGTAATATCTCCATGCTTTTAGGAACTGCTGTAGTCAGATCTCACTGTAGTCAGATATTGTCTGTTAACACGGAACTTAATTCTCAGCTCAAATGTAGATACAGTACATAGAATTCCAGAGGAGTACAAAACAAGAAGTGTGTATTTATTTAATTAAACATATTATACTGTTTCTTTCTTTTTTAAAATAATCACATAAATATACTATGTACTGCTTTGTCCAAAATAAGTATCTATTTTTTACACATCAAAAACTCACATACTATATAACATACAGAAGTACTGTATGTTCACAGCCACTTTCCTTCCTTATGGCAAACTTTCATTCTGTGTAAGAGACCAAATATAACATTCACCTGCATTCTATCAGTCAGGTGGTAGGGAAAGCAGGTAGAATGCTTGGCTGCATAGCTAGAGGTATAACAAGCAGGAAGAGGGCGATTGTGATCCCGCTGTATAGAGCATTGGTGAAGCCACATTTGGAATACTGTGTTCAATTATGGAGACCTCACCTACAAAAAGATATTGATAAAATTGAACGAATCCAAAGACAAGTTGTAAGGGGTGAGTACAAGTGCACTAGAGTGCATTCCATCCCCTGTCCTATTGCTCTCCTATATCTCCTATAACTTTCTTCTATTTCTATATCTCTTCTATTCTTTCATTGATATGTTCTATTACTATATCTTCTTTTCTATTCTTTCTTAGATATATTTTACTATGAGTATCTCCTCTATAACCTTCATCATGTATTTTACTATGTGTATATAGATACATACCCACTAAAACCCTTTGTTTATTGGACAAAATATGTAAGTAAGTAAGTAAGTACGTACGTACGTACATACATACATACATACATACATACATACATACATACATACATAAATACATACAAAAATGGTGGAAGGTCTTGAGCATAAAACCTATCAGGAAAGATTTAATGATCTGTATAGTCTGGAGGATAGAAGGGAAAGGACCGAAACATTTAAATATGTTAAAGGGTTAAATAAGGTTAAATAAGGTTCAGGAGGGAAGTGTTTTTAATGGGAAAGTGAACACAAGAACAAGGGGCCACAATCTGAGGTTAATTGGGGGAAAGATCAGAAGCAACATGAGAAAATATTATTTTATTGAAAGAGTAGTACATGCTTAAAACAAACTTCCAGCAGACATGGTTGGTAAATGGTTGAATTTAAACATGCCTGAGATAAATATGCAGTATATCCATCCTAAGATAAAATACAGAAAATATCATAAAGGCAGACTAGATGGACCATGAGGTCTTTTTCTGCCGTTAATCTTCTATGTTTCTATATGTATGTATTAATTTCATCATATTAATAAACATTCTACTAAGGAATATTTTTCTATCAAAGTCACTCTGCATTTTCGCTCTCATATTTAATCTTCACTGTTGCTTGCTTCCTTTGGCTACATTCTTTGAAGCTATTTTTTCCCTCTATATACACATTATACAACATCTTCTTCTCATCCTCATTTTTTCCATTTTTTTCCTCATCCAAAACCTCTTCATTTAACCAAGGCCAAAGCATGCAAGAGAAGTTAAAATCAACACAAATGATTTTCGTCTGGCTCAGTTGGTAGTGCAAGAAATAAAAAGAAACGGACGGGATCTTTGTTTGGAAAATGTGAAGACAAAATTTGTTTTGGGCTTCTCACTAAAGAGAAACTGTATACAAATGGAACTAAGCAGAACAATTGACAAAATGGCACACAAGATATGGTGTGGTTAGGAAATATGTGCCATAGTTAGTGAAAATAAGTTGATGTATCCAGAACTCCAGTGATTACTTATGAGACTTAAAGGAGCTTGCCAATGTCATCCTGAAGCCTTTCTGTGATCTTCGAGAAATAATAAATCATGGATGGATGGATGGATGGATGGATGGATAGATAGATAGATAGATAGATAGATAGATAGATAGATAGATAGATAGATAATCTGATATTGATACTGAGAAAATTGGCAAAACTAAATTGCCCTTTTGAATGAGAATGCCGTAAGATTTTGATTTCTCCCACCTTGCTGGTGTTTCCCAAGGGTTTAAAATTCTAGAAACATAGAAGACTGACAGCAGAAAAAGACCTCATGGTCCATCTAGTCTGCCCTTATACTATTTCCTGTATTTTATCTTAGGATGGATATATGTTTATCCCAGGCATGTTTAAATTCATTTACTATGGATTTACCAACCACGTCTACTGGAAGTTTGTTCCAAGCATCTACTACTCTTTCAGTACAATAATATTTTCTCACATTCTGATCTTTCCCCCAACTAACCTCAGATTGTGCCCCCTTGTTCTTGTGTTCACTTACCTATTAAAAACACTTCCCTCCTGAACCTTATTTAACCCTTAACATATTTGAATGTTTTGATCATGCCCCTCCCCCCCCCCCGCTTTCCCTCCAGACTATACAGATCGAGTTCATTAAGTCTTTCCTGATAAGTTTTATGCTTAAAACCTTTCACAATTTTTGTAGCCCATCTTTGGATCTGTTCAATTTTATCAATATCTTTTGTAGGTGAAGTCTCCAGAACTGAACATAGGGTCTTTTTCTCCAGGTCTTTGGAAGATGGAAATGAAGCTCCCTTTGAATTGTGTCTTCAACTTTTCATTCCTGTTCTGGGGGGGGGGGGGGTTTGTCATCCTTTCCAGGAAGAAAGACCCAAACAATAGTTGCATATGTGCTTTAACCAGGGATGATATTCAAAAAATTTCCCTACTCGCTTGGTGGGTATGGCAGGGGAAGGATAATGCAAAATCTCCATTCCCAGCTCACTCCAGAGAAAGGATACTGAAAAAAACACCATTCCCTTCCCACTCCTGGGGTAAGGATATTGCAAAATTTATATTCCCACCCCACTCTGGGGCCAGCCAGAGATGGTATTTGTCGGTTCTCCGAACTACTCAAAATTTCCACTACCAGTTCTCCAGAACATGTCAGATCCTGCTGAATTTCAACCCTGTCTTTAACCAAAGAAAAGTACAAGAATTGTACAGCAGTTAAGCTTGTAAGTAATCATTATTTCTTCTGTTTTTTTTCTGGGATGGTCCTGCTTTGTTCAGGACCTATAACAATCCTATAACAAACAAACAAAAAAACATTAATCCAAAAAGACATTTAGGACTAATAAAAGTTGGCTCTGTCTTACATGTTTTTGCATTCTCAGTGCTGGTGATTTTTCTCCAAAATGGCACTGAATAGTGTGAGCAAGCTATATTTTATTACCGTACTTTAAAAAAAGAAAAATGAAACAGGTTGTCACTATATCTATCATGTTGAACATCTTAGTCACAGCTATCACAGATTCTCTTGAGAGACTAAATGTAGGCTTTAATATATAAAATACATGTGAATTTTATCTTTGATTAATGGAGAAGTTGGTCCCAAGAGAACTGTAGTCAAACGTGGATTTTTGTGACAAAGGAACTGCTAGTGAAATAATAATGGACTTTTTCGGTTATGGAGACTTACAACTGCATGTCTCTCACACTTAGATTTGTGCTTTTCATTTGTCTTTTTCAATAAATTTGAAGATGCAGATATTGAATCCATACCTGGCTCACCATCCTTGATGGTGAAATAAAGTACATATTTGATAGTTTGAACATTTACCTGACTAGTTAATTAAACTTGGAGTGGGAAATTCTGATTCAGTGGTGCATCATCTTTATAGCCCTTCTTTGGGGAATTAGTAGTCTAGTTAATCTGTAGAAAAATACCTACCTAAATTTTTTCTGACAAAGGAAATCAAAGCCCTTCCTCAAAGTGTTGTTCCATTAAAAGACTGTGACTTACTTGTGACCCTGGCAACATATAAGTGAAAATGGAAAATTCCATTCTCTTCCTAGAATTTTTTGTGATGATACCCTCACCTCAATTTCAGGGAAAAGAATTATTGCAAACTGGGTCCTGTTCCAACATCAATTCTGTTGTGATCTTTATAATAGAGGTTATTAGACAGGTGTATGAGTTCAAAAATGAAATTATAATTACTAAACAAACACTGTTAACTAGTATTTGAAGCTAATTAAGGCAATCAAATAATAAAGAGTTGACAGTTCAAAGGAAATACAGCACAAATAATATTTAAAGTTAACACACAAAGCAAATTATTGTTTTCAAATAAGAAAGCAATAATGTATGAGAGGTTTATTGTTCAATTCAATGAGAAAAGGCAAAGAGTACAGAAAGTACCTTATTTGTTCAGAAAGATAATAAATTACAAAAATAGGAGAACGACATAAGAATTAGGAGTGATACTTTGAATTCAAAGACAGATAGATGCAGGGAGTTCCAGAGAATAATATGACAATTAAGGGAAGAATAAAAGATATTTCACTTTGTATATTGTTCTGTTATATGAAAAGGAAGAAAGAATAACATAAAAATTATTACTGCAATGAAGACACTTAGAATTTTGGAGGTTTACTTTTACAGTGCAAAAAAGATAATATTTATAATTCATAGGATCTACACCATTTGTATTAAGGGGCAGGGCTTTAAGCAGAAATATGTTCAAGATGTGAGGGGTCAGTAAATATTTTCACAGCCCTCTTTTTGCCTTGTTGCAGTATGCAGGTCCTTAATGGAAGGTGGGTTGGCAGTAATTGTTTTTTCCGCAGTTCTCATTATCCTCTGAAGTCTGTGTCTCTCTTGTTGGATTGCAGAACCGAAGCACTCAGTTATAGAGGTGCAGATGAAATACTCAATAATTCTTTGGTAGAACTATACCAGCAGCTCCTCGGGCAGTTTGAGCTTTCTGAGCTGTTGCAGAAAGAACATACTTTGTTGTGATTTTTGATGTTAGGTTACTATTTTAGGTCTTGAGGTATGATAGAGCCTAGAAATTTGAAGGTTTCTACTGTTGATACTATGTTGTCTAGTATTGTAAGAGGTGGTAGAATGGAAGGATTTATTCTAAAGTCTATCACAATTTCTACAGTTTTGAGTGTGTTCAATTCCAGATTGTTCCAGTCTCACCATAAGACTAGTTGTTCAACCTGGCAAAAGTATCAATTTGCTTCCTCCTCATATTCTTCTACAGTTTAGAAATGAAGCATGTACCGGCTCAGCAGCTTAGTGACAAAGATTATTGCAGCATCTTAATTGCAAATTTATTGACCTGTGAATGAGACCTACTGATTAAAATTAAACTGCCATTTACATTGTTTATGGTCAAGATGAAACTTATCCAGGATTATTACAGTTTTCTGTATCAGACAAACTTTGCTTGAAAACACCAATTACATTAAATATTAAATTATGTAAAGGGATTTAAATTCCTTGTTACAAGCACACAGAATGATTAGAGTTCATTTCCATTTTAAATGCTTACAAACATGTCTACCAAGTGGGGCAAACATGTTGAACAAGATCCCAAGGCTCAGGATTACAGGGATCTAACAGCAGCCCATACAAAACAATGTCAGCATGGCAGAAAGGCAGGAGGTCCACTTAGAATATCTTTGTCATGAGCAATGATGAATCTATAAGCAGTGTGATGCTTAATACCCAGCATGAATTTCCTCCTGACTTTCATTTTTCCATCCTTATAGGGCTTCATTTCAAACAGCTGATTCATAAAGAAATTTTAATTCCAATGTTTATATGAATGTATGATGCTATATTTCAAATTACATTTCAATTTTTCTAGATGGCTATTTAATAGCATTTGATACAAACCAATGTCTCTCTTTTGAAAGCAATAACATTGTGAAAAATACTTTTGATTCTATGTGTAAAATTATTTCCTAACTTTCAAGTCCCTTGCGAGAACTATTGCTACGGGGTTGTTGTTTTTTTTAGAATAATTTTTGTTCCACGGAATCTACAATTGCATGATTGTGCTCCAATAATGCATGCCTCATTGCTCTTCTGGATACAGAGTGACCTTCCTTATATTTTTAACATTCCAAAAGGAACTGGTTGGTCTAAATACCATAAAATGGGGTATGTGTTAAGGGGCTCAGAGAGTTTTAGTTCCTAAGTTCATCTCATCATGCCCCCTTCTGAAGTTTTTTCAATCTCTGGAACATACAGTCTATGAGAATGGGAGGGGGAACTATCCTCTTCCATGAAATTTAGCTTTTTGAAAGTTTACACATGCAGACATACAGTGCCTGTACCCCTTACTGTATTATCCTTGATTTATCTGAATCACACAACTATTCATGTTAAATAGCAGAGGTGGAATTCAGCAAGTTCTGATCAGTTCTGGAGAACCAGTAATGAAAATTTTGAGTAGTTCAGAGAACCAGTAAATACAACCTCTGACTGGCCCTGCTCCCATCTATTTTCTGCCTCCTGAGTCCCAGCTGATTGGGAGGAAATGGGAATTTTGCGGTAACCTTCCCTTAGAAAGTGTTGGGAATTGAGATTTTACAGTATCCTTTCCCTGCCATGCCCCCCAAGCCGCACCACGCCCCTCCAAGCCATGCCCACAGAACCAGTAGTAAAAAAAACCTGGATTTCATCACTGATATACTGTATAGGTAATATTTGGTTTACTATTGATCATTTAATGAGCATTTGAAGTTATAAAGACCCCTCCAAAGGCTACCTAAAATTCATTTTCAAAGTTACAGTGAGTATATCTTTCCACATGATCATATAATCACATTTTGAACAGTTGGCAACAAACTCACCTCTACAGTCATTTGCAGATTTCATGGTTACGTGACCACAATTTAAGATTTATTTTGGTAGTTTCTGATTAATTCTAATTTCTGACAAAAAAATCCCATTGGGGAAAACATTCATTTAACAACTTTGGCATTTGCTTAAAATTGTAGTTAAGAATTTACTTAACTACCTCAAATAGTGTGAAAAATAGTGTAAAATAGTGTAAAAAATCAGGTCCAACCATATACCTTGATTTATGATTGTAGTGACTTATGATCATAATTCCAACCTCAATTAGTTTAATTGGGTCTATTTTATACGATAAGTTGTTCTTACATATCAAAATCTGCACAGTATCCCTTATTCTTAGGCTTGGGGAAACTTTTTGGGTACTGCCTATGTGTTAAGAACAGAATACAGTAATACCTCATGATACGAACTTAATTGGTGCAAGGAGGAGGTTCGTAAGACGAAAGGTTCATAAGATGAAACATTGTTTCCCATAGGAAACAATGTAAAGTCAATTAATCCGTACAACCAAACCCCCCCCCCCCGCAAAAAAAGGGCTCTCGGCGACTGCTGGGAAGCCGCGCGGCTGTTTTAAAAGGTGACAGCCGGCCTGGGGGGCTTCCCAGCACCCCCCCGAACCCGGGTTCGGGGTTCGGGGTGGTGCTGGGAAGCCCCCCAGGCCGGCTGTGACCTTTTAAAAGAGCCGCACCACTTCCCATCTGTCTCCTGAAGCCGAACGGCAAAGCCGAACTTCCGCATTCGGCTTCAGGAGACAGCTGGGAAGCGGCGCGGCTCTTTTAAAAAGTCGCAGCCGGCCTGGGGGGCTTCCCAGCACCCCCCC
Source organism: Erythrolamprus reginae (assembly GCF_031021105.1). Taxonomy (NCBI): domain Eukaryota; kingdom Metazoa; phylum Chordata; class Lepidosauria; order Squamata; family Dipsadidae; genus Erythrolamprus; species Erythrolamprus reginae. Next base: position 77,359,089 of record NC_091950.1, read on the forward strand.
AAACCCAGGTTCAGGGTTCGGGGGGGTGCTGGGAAGCCCCCCAGGATGGCTGCAACCTTTTAAAACAGCCGCACGGCTTCCCAGCTGTCTCCTGAAGCCGAACGCCAAAGCCGAACTTCCGCGTTCGGCTTCGGGAGACAGCTGGGAAGCGGCGCGGCTGTTTTAAAAGGTGACAGCTGGGCTGGGGGGCTTCCCAGCAACCTCCCGAACCGAACCCAGGGTTCAGAAAATTTTTGCCTCTTCTTACGAACTTTGTTCGAGTTACGAACCGGCGTTCGGGAGGCTTCTGGGAAGCCCCGCCGCCCGGCTGTCATCTTTTAAAACAGCCACGCGGCTTCCCAGCAATCTCCGAACGCCGGTTCGTAACTCGAAAAGAGTTCGTAAGAAGAAGCAAATTTTTTCTGAACCCCGGGTTCGTATCACGAGTTGTTCGTAAGACGAGGGGTTCGTATCTTGAGGTACCACTGTAATTCATAAGAGCTCCAAATCTTTCAGTTCTCAAAATAGTGACTGCTAATCTATCCTAAGACCTGTTCCTGTCTGAGATAAAGCACCCACTATGTTATCTTTCAACCAGAGGTGGGTTCCCCCTGATTCATCCTGGTTTGCCCAAATTGGTAGCAACCCATTGGTGATGTCATGGAACCAGTTTGGTTGGTGTTAGTCCGTGAGTGCTATTTTTATTTTTTTTTTATTTTTTTTTCCTCTGAGCATGCGCAGAAGCTGAGTTTCCAGCACTGCACATGCATTGCTATCTTGTTTTTGGCTTTTATTAAATAATTTTAATTTTTTGGCACTGTGCATGCATGCACGTGCTTTGCGCGCACCCCCCCCTCCTGTGCCATATGCCTATGCAGCACAGGAAGAAGCAAACCAGCAGTGAGGTAACTTAGAACCCACCACTGCTTTTAATATATTGAAGCTATTGAGAATGGCTGATGAATCCTTTTTAAAAACTGACATTGGGACAACTTATATTTTCAATATTGCTGCCCAACATTCTGCCTAGCATCTTCTATTGCCCATCAAACAATTCCTTTAGTAGAGTTGGATTGCATGCATACAGTATTATTTATATATTTTAACGGCTGATTAGGAGTATGGGTGAGACAAAGAATCAATCCAAGCTAACATAATTGTCAGTTCAAGAGGATGACAATGACATGAGAGTGGAGGTAATGGATTATGTTCAATATAATATAATATTTGTTATATTAATAATATTTTATAAAATATTGCATCATGTTGTACATCCCTGCTGAGTTTTAATTGCATGATCATTTCTACTTTGTATTTTTGGATTCCACTCTAATGATGGGTAGCTTTTAATGGCAGCTAAATATGCATTGACCATTTCCAGACATCAAGAAATAAAAAACTGACGGTTTTAAATAAGAACTATATTCAATATTTGTTGTGTTACTATGGAACTTGCTTTGTTTAAAAATACTGCTTTTGATTTTATTTGTAATTTACCTTTTACCTTGTAATAATATTTGACTGTTAATGCCTTTAATTCTAAGTAAATCAATATGTGAAAGTAAATCAACATCTTGAAAGCATTCATTTTCACCTTGATCTCTCATAATGATTTATTTCACTAGTCATAGCCTTTGCTTTATATGTTTTAATCAATTTCAGTAATTAGTATTCCTTGGATAATATTTTATTTAACATTTTTTAAAGTTTTCATTTATTCCTTTGCACAAAACTATGACCTATAGCAGAAAGTTGGATATCATCTTAATTTCTTCAAAGTGGGAAGCAAAGTTAACGGTATCATCTCCCCTATAGTTCATTTGCATAAGCAGATTTGTCTTTTTCCATTCATTATCCAAATACAATATCTTAATCAATCAATCAGAATAGAGTTAGAAGGGACTTTGGAGGTCTTCCAGCGCAACCCCTGCTCAAGGAGACCATATATCATGTCAGACAGGTGGTTGACCAGTCTCTTCTTTAAAACCTTCAGTGATGAAGTACCCATAACTTCTGATGGCAAGCTATTCCACTAGTTAATTGTCCTCACTATTAGGAATTTTTTCTTAATTCCAGGTTGTTTCTCTCCTTGATTAATTTACATCCATTGTTTCTTATCCTTGCCTACTGGTGCTTTGAAAAATAAATTGATCCCCTCCACTTTATGGCAACTTCTCAGATCATTTTCTTAGGAGTCAAAGAGTGTTTTTGTTTTTGAAGATAAATTTCCATAGTAGTTACTTTTGCATCATGTTTTTTCCAATATTCTTTTTTTCTATAATAGCTACCTGCTTGTTCGATGGCTGAGAACTATTTTCTGTTCCATGCTGACTGGCTCTGTGTGCATGTTTTTATCTGTTTCATGGTTTTGGGCCCAATGAGCGATATAATTGGCTCAATCTGATTAATTGGCCTTTTTAGCCAATCAATGATATGTTAGTCAACTAATTTAGTCTAACAACTATCACAATTAGTGTTATGCTTAAAACCTATATACTGTAGGTGTGAATGTCTAAGACAGTGTTTCTCAATCTTAGCAGGTTTAAGATGTGTAGAATTGAAGTTCACACTTCTTAAAATTGTCCAGGTGGAGAAACAGTGGTCTCAGGTTAATATACATGTGTGTATTGAAATCAGAAATGAGGTTGGTTTGACTCTTTGATAGAGTATCATGTGAGATGTTGCTGTTATATTCAATTATAAAAATAATTTTTAAAATTTTGAGATTGAGAACATCCCTGATCATACGAAAACTTTTTTAAAACCAACAATTTGTTGTTGGAAAAAATGAGAAACCATTTTGAGCAGATATACTGGATTCCCATTTTTGGAAAAATCTACTGAATCACTGGCAAGAATGAAAAAGATAAACAGCTTAAAGGTCACAGAAAGACATTAGTTTGTTACAACGGAGACCAAGACTTAAAATGTGGTCAAACATTCATACTTTTCTTCCCTCATTCTGAAAATTCTCAAAGGGAATGAATGAGTCACACATTATATTGATTGATATTTTACAGATTTTTCTCTCCCACTATAGGCTCATTACAGCCATCCAGGAATGAATGAATGAATGAATGAATGAATGAATGAATACACACTACACAAAACACACATATGCTGACTCTGGAAACCACTTAGAGAGGGCTGTAAAGTCTAAGTGCTATTGCTATATATACTATAACACACCACACACAGTGAAACTATATGAGAACTATCTATAAAGTGAGTTTATCTATCTATCTATCTATCTATCTATCTATCTATCTATCTATCTATCTATCTATCTATCTATCATCTATCAAACATTTATAGTGATATGCCAGGCTTCACGATACAAGCCCAAATTAAGTCAGAAATGTAAATTCAAACATGCACGCTGTTGTAAAGTAAAGAGAAAAGCCGTTTATCCAAAACAAAGCTGTGCACACACTTTAAACTGATCAAATTACCATTAACAGTCCTTGAAAGTTGCGAGAACAAAAACAAGCAAAGCAAATAAGAGCAGCTGTGGAAGCATCACAGCCTGACCTCTTCCAGTCAGTTTCCAAGTTTTTACTTAGCTGGGAAATATCCCCAAGAGTCTGTGAAAAACCAGGAACAAAATGCAAACATGTCTCCTCCAAATGGATAATCTCCCACACGCACTCTCTGCAATGCTGGCAATTTATCAGCAGCCCCATCAGCCTAATTGCCCCAGCCACAGGTGTTCTCCCTTATCTCCAATGATACCTACGCAGTTGGTCCCTTCTAGCCATGAGCCTGCGCATTCTGGCATCTATCCACCGATCCTCTTCCTCCGATGACCCACTAATGGGGTCATTAACTAATGGGCTGGCTGCATCCATCTATCTGATGATTCTTCTTCTCCCCCAGCATCTAACCTTGGCAAGGAATCCTCACTGTCCGAAGCTGATGGCAGTAAGACAAGTCTCTGGAAACCTGAGGACTCTCCTAAGCCAACATCCAAATTCCCCATTGCAGGAGCTGGCCCAGAGCCAACCACAACATATAGGATGGTAGTAGTTTGTATTTTCAGAGAACTGAAAGAAGTAAACAAGTTGAAAGAGGAAGAAAACAAAAAAAAAGTTAAGATATTTGCCTAATATTATATAGACAAAAATTTAATTAAGTAAACAACCATAAAATCTATCAATCTTGCTTTATTATACGTTTAGAATTGATTAGACATAATACAAGCTTATAAATAAAGATTATATATATGTGTGTGTGCGTGAGTGTTTTCTGCTGAAATAGATCTATACTAGTCTCCCTTCATTTTCAAATTCAGCAAAAATATCTTACATACATACATACATACAAACAAACAAACAAACAAACAAACAAACAAACAAACAAACAAACAGGGTTGGGCAGAACGCCGTTCCACCAGTGGAAATGGACCTGCATGCACAGGTCCATCACTGCTAGGCATGCATGCAAGATTCGGCTTCTGCGCAAAAGTTGCAATAGTGTTCTCTGCGGGTCCAAAGAGCACGGCACATGTCTGGCGGGAGTGAGGCGCCTCTGCTGTTGCTGCTGTTGGGGCCGGCTGGCAGCCATGAGGCTAGGTCCTATGAGGCGCGGCAGCAGTTGTCAGTCCCAGTTGACAAACCCTTGCAGGGTAGTGCTGAGGATTTTAATGATTTTATCGCAGATAAAATCGCTCAGATTTAGACAGTTTGACTCCGAATGGAATGCAGTATCAGCTGACAATGAGTCAATCGAGCTGACAGAGGCATGTCTTAGTCCTGTTGTGTGGGAAGAGTTTGAACTAGTGACACCTGATGAAGTGGACAGGGCCATGGGAGCTGTGAGTTTCGCATCCTGTTTATTGGTTCCGTGTCCCTCCTGGCTGGTTTTGGCCAGCAGAGAGGTGACACGGAGCTGGGTCCAGGAGATTGTCAATGCTTCTAAGGGAGGGGTCCTTTCTGGCTCCCTGCAAGGAGGCAGTTGTGTTCCCCCTCCTCAAGAAGCCTTCCCTGGACCCAGTTGTTTTGAACAATAGTAACAACCATCGTCCTGTCTCCAACCTTCTCTTAATAGGGAAGGTTGTTGAAAAAGGGGTGTCGCTCCACTTCCAACGGTCCTTGGATGAAGCCAATTATCTGGGTAGTCAAGATTCAGACCTGTCTACAGCACTGAAAATGCTTTGGTCACACTGACGGATGAACTTTGGCGGACCTGGGATAGGGGTTTATTCTCTATCCTGACGCTTCTTAACCTCTCAGAGGCTTTAGATACCATCAACCTTGGTATACTTCTGCACCAGCTGGAGGGATTGGGAGAGGGAGACAACATAAATCCTATGATTTCCATCCCACCACTTACGAACTTAATTCGTTCCGTGACCAGGTTCTTAAGTAGAAAGGTTTGTAAGAAGAAACAATTTTCCCCATAGGAATCAATGTAAAAGCAAATAATGCGTGCGATTGAGGAAACCACAGGGAGGGTGGAGGCCCTGTTTCCTTCTAGGAGATTCCTAGAGAGCCCCCATGGAGGCTTCTCCCTGCCTTTTCTGGACCGGTTTCCTCCCAGGAGATTCCCAGAGAGGCCCCACAGAAGCTTCTCCCCTTTTCCGGCCCTGTTTCCTCCCAGGAGATTCCTAGAAAGGCCCCATGGAGGCTTCTCCCTGCCTTTTCTGGTTACAGTTTCACAGGCTTGGGTTTGTAAGTAGAATATGGTTCTTGAGAAGAGGCAAAAAAATCTTGAACACCTAGTTCTTATCTAGAAAAATTCGTAAGTAGAGGCGTTCTTAGGTAGAGGTACCACTATATATCATTTCCATTTTCACTATAAAGCAAGAATATGTATATGGCTATCTCCAAGGTATAGTTTACATTTACATATAACTTATTAACCATACTTTGTACAAATTATGATGACTAGTTTGATACATTTGAATGAAAAGACAATATATTTTGAGGTGAGAACAAAGTACAAGTCTCAACAAATGATGTAACAGATGTAATAAATAATAATTATTTATGTGTGAAATAATTTGATTATTAATTTTAAAATTAGAAATTAACTTTGGGAAAGATAACTTAATTTAGTTGATTTAAAAACTTGACTAAACATTTAGTTCATAGTTCACTTTTAGTAAACACAACCATGTTCAATGAAGCATGTTTACAATGAAGTCTATGCTCATTAATTAAAATATTTATAAATCACCTTTTTGTTTAAAGTGAGTGACTTCAGGTAAATCATGTATGAAAACCCCCCAACCTAAACAATATCAAAATCCATGAGATCTTATTAGTTAATTCCTGTTAAAAGGATTAAGCTTTAGTTTTGGCAAAACCAACTTGTATTTAATCATAAAGGCCTGGGTTAAAAATACTCAATGGATAGGATTCAAAATGATACTAGCAATCTAAATGATCTATTTTAGCAGCTTTACTGCACATTGTACCATATTTCTAGCTTGAATTTTTAGGCAATTACAGGGCTATTGGAGGATAGAGGCCATAGGCTGAGTTGTGAGACCACAGCTAATTCTGAGATATTAAACAAAGCAGAGTATAATGTATGAATTATGTCGTCTTGTCAGCATAGCATAATGCATGAATTATGTCAGTTTATTATGTGGCTGTTTGTGCTATCTCTGGCACTACAAAATTACAGATTATAGCTTTTTGGTTTTTTCTTTTGGTTATTTTTCCACCAGTCATGATCTTAAGGTGACCAGACGTCCCACTTTGGCGGGAGCCCCGGTTTTTAATAATTTGTCCCGCGTCATGTGGCATTTTAAAAAACTCCCGATTTTTAGAAAGAATGCAAAAGCTAGGGAAGGGCAGGAGAATGTGAAGGGAATATATGGTTTTTGATGGCCATATGGCTATTTCGCCAGGATATGAGTTTTATATTATTTTTGTTAATTTTATGTTAAACTTTAATAATAACAAATAATTGTTAAGAACTGATTATCAAAAACTGGTTATCAAAGTTCAAATTGTTGATCAGTTGTTAGAATTTGACTCCATTGTTTGGATTTAATGAACAATGGCATTTTTTGGCATTGGCAACAACGAAAACATTTTGTAACTGTCTCTCAGATGACACACATCGTGCTAGTTAAAAAAGTGATGTCAACAAATCAGCTATTCAAATAATTTAGGTAAGTAATCTATTTCATAAAAACATAAATTTTCTTGAATTTAGCAGATAGTACTCCTACTATTTATATTTTATAGTGGTGGCAAAAAGTCTAACGCCGGTCTTGAAAATGACACTTATGGTTTACATTACGGCAAATTCAGAGGAAAAATAATATAAGTTAGTTTTGTTATTATTTAGAAAGAAATATAGGATTAAAATAAAATTTTAATCAAGAAACCCCCCTCTCCCGGTCAATGGTGTCCCACTTTACCAGTGTTAACATCTGGTCACCTTATCTTATGTGTTTGTAAAGCAAAGGTAGTATATAAAATTATAAGATGAACATTGTTTAAGCTGTTTTCAAGAGTAAAACCTCTTTTCCAAAGATGAAACTATTTCAAAGCACTTTTAAGATGACATGTCAACACAATATTGGGGAAAAAGTTGATATTAAAGTTGAATTTAATTTATGTGATTTGTCATTATGCAAAAGCATGTTTAAGTACTAAACATATATAAGGTCATATAAATGAATAAAGTGCTACACAAATAAACGATGGGAATTGAATGCACTATTCTTACAATAAAAATTGATTTAAAAGCACAGCCCACATTTCCTATGAGAAAAATGAGAAAACTGCCACATATTCCAATGACCATTATAAACCTGTCTGGCATTATGTTCACTTGAGGAAAATCTGAATGACAGCTTCATAATGGTAAAATATGACAGTAGGCATTTAATATTCAGTTGAAGTTTATTTTTGGTTTCAAGTTTATAACATTTATACCATTATAATGTATAATACACATTGTGTATTTGTTCTGGATATCTGAGTTGATATGATAGTGTTTTTTATGATGAGGATAGTGTTTTTAGGAGAAGGATGAGCTCTTGACAACTTCTTTGTCACATGTAAAATTATGAGGTTTACATTTTCCAATTATCTTTGTTTAAAGATGCAAACTTTTAGTGACAGTTTTGGATACAACATGTAATCTAGAACATGGATTTGCAGTACCTTTGTGTAGAAACAATAGTATCAGTTGCAAACCAAAAAATCCCCCAAACCCACACCACAATTGACAGGGAATTTAGTTCTTGAACTGTTAGCAAGTCTTGCTATACAGATGAAATCTTACTTTTCCTATATTGTGATTTAGAGCAAACCACCTGAAAATATGAGAACATTGTAAAATGAAGTAACATGTCTCTGTCCATATCTAAATTTAATCCTATACTTTAAATATAACTATGAGTGAACAGGATTTTAATAATTTAGCTGATAGCCAATACGTAAATTAGAATTTACTTTCAAATAATAACCAAAGAATCTATAATTCTGAGAAGGTGACATGGACAAAGAAAATTGCATGACTATAACAGGTTGAAGAAAAAAAAGGAATAGCATGGCCATCTTTGCATATTGAGACTAATCTTGGGGCCCAGCATAACTTTTTATCAAGCAGACTTCTCTCTAAAATTTGTTTTTAATGGCCTGGGACCTGTAGATGGATATAACTTATGCACATTAGACAAATTATGGTTTATTTATGTTTATGTACCAATCCTGGATTTATTTTTCCAAGTGTGGGTAATAAAATGCTTCAAATAAGTAGGAAAACTGATATATTTATTACCATTGTATGTCGTTAATATTTTTCAGTGTAACCTCTGGAAAATACAGATTAATGTTTATAGCCACTTTTCATTTTTATTTAAGTTACTTTTAATTACTCCTTTCTCAGGATTAATAATTCAATATTGATATAAAAAGAAGTAGTAACAACCAATGTCAATAGTATTTCTGGAGTACTAGAACCCATTATCATTTACAGGCATGCTGCCTGAACTGTTCTCTTGTATGAACCATGTTCTGTAATGCTTATCCCTTCCTCACACAGTATGATAGATACCACAGGGCAGCTATAGCTCACTCATGAAATCAAGAGTTGAGACAGCAAAGAACAATCTGTCTGCAGTTCCTTACCCATCGTTTTTTTCATGAAGACAATTTTTAAATAATAGGAAGTGATGAATTATCCAGAAAATGAACTTTTTTTTTTTTTACTTACTTGCATTATTTTTATACAGTGTAAAGGAGAAAAAGCCTGGAAAACCTTTTAGGTGCCAGGATGAAAAAAAGAATTAGAAACAAATTGCCCAGAGATAACACAAACACAAGACAAAACTGTCTTTTTGTATGTCATCATTACTTTATTTGGCCTGTGAAACTTTCTCCCTAAAGAGCACAAGTAATCATTTCTGCCATGTCATCTTCTTTCTGTGAAAAGCAAAGGGGGGTGGGGGCAAACTTGATCAATTTCTCTAAATGGTAAAATGGTGAGTAAAGATATATAAGAAAGTTAGAGGTAGCAATTTATACAAAGCACACTAGTCATGGAGCAGTGATTGAATTGAGCAAGTGTATTTTTTCAATTGTAAAGTCCTAGAGGAAGAGGAAAAAGAGAAAAATTATGAGCAAGGAAAGTAGGGATCTCACGGAAAGAGTAACAAAAAGTAATACACAAGACCTTTCCTAACCTGATATCCATAAGGTATCTCTTAGCACGATCAGCCATCTGAAAGGTTTTCAATAAGCATCCAATATCGGATGAATCAGTGATAATATATCTGGGCTTCAAAAAACCTTATAACCACTAGATAGCAGCAGTAATGGCAAAAAACTCTACTTTTTTATTTTGGCTGTCTAGTAGTTGTTCAGTTTTTTGAGCTTTGATAAAATGCTATTGTAGCTCCAAGTGTGATTTAACCCTCTCACCTTGAATATTGCCCAACCAGAAAACAAGGAACTAACTAGTTACCAAAGTGAAAATGCATATAAACAACCTGAAGTGTAGTAATTGCTCTTTGTAATCCTCACTTGGAAACCTGCTATTTTGATGTGCAAGGGAGATCAAATAAAGCCCTTCCTATTCCACTGCCCTTTTTTTCTCTCAGAATGAAATACCAAAAGAGGAGTTGTCTTCAGTCATATGGGCACACATGCAAATCTTCTACCTGTTGACACACCTCTCTTTGTAAGATGCTTGCTAGAAAGTCAGAGGAAGTGTGTAGGAAATAAGAGGAAACAGCTTTAAAGAGTAACTCTATTCTTCTGTTTGTTTTCCTGCTTTTTGCACAATACTGGGGAAAGGACAAGGCTCATCTAGCCTAGCTCCCATTCATATGGAGAGAAGGAAATGGACCAAGGATTGAAAATCTGGTGCCTCCTTTCCTACCATGCTACTCCATCACAGAAAGTACAGGATCAACTCTTTCGGCCCAACACGGTTCTGCCGCTTTCTGTTCCTTAAGGTGGGGGCAATCAGAAATGGAGAATGGCTCAAAATCGGCTGTTTTTGTTTATTTCAGGATGTCCCATGTTAGCAAAACCAGGAGCGGGATTCAATTGTACCCATCAGGAACCCTTTCGCTGTCTTTTTTGCCTTAACCTTCCAACCAGCCTCAAGTTCTTCCCCTCGATTGGTTCAGCTCCCCGGTTTTCTGGAAGGCCTGTACACGTATATTTCACACACACACACACACACACACACACACACACACACACACACACACACCCAAACCCCCCTCTCCCTTTCTCTCTCACACACCTCTCTCTCTCTCTCTCACACACACACACACGTTAAATACATAAATAAATACATACCTCACACTGCCCTCCCTTCCCTGTTGGAGTGCTTGGGCTCGGGAAGTGTGTCCGCAAAAGAAAGCTAGGGCGAGACCCTTTCCCTTACAACCCGAGTCGTGGGAGACCGAGTATTTTTGCGAGTAAGTGTGTGCTGGAGAGGGAGAGAGAGAAAGCGCGGCCGGGAATACGGGGGGTGGCCGTGGGGAGAGAGGGAGGGAGAAAGAGAGAGACTCTCAGCGAGCAACTCCTGACAGAGTCTCTAGCCCGACAGCGCGCCTGAGACTCTTCAACTGGGAAAGCGTGAGAACGGGGAAGCAGTAACAGCCCTTCTCGGCTCCGGCAGCAGCTTCTTCTCGCCAGCTGCAAGCGCCCGACTAGCGCCGGGAGAGAAAAGGCGGGGAGGTGATCCTGGAGGGGCCACAGAGGCACATTCCCTGAATCCAGTTTATCTCTCCCTCTCTCTCCCCCCAACCTCCCTCGCTCTTCCCACTCCTCCCCTCCCCGCCTCGTTCTCCCCTCCTTTCTTTCTTCCTCTCGTTTCCCCTCTCTCCTTTCCTCCGCCTCACTTTCTCCCCCTCCTCCCTTACCTCTCTTTCTCCCCTTATTTTGTCTCCGCTTCCCCCTCCCACCCCAGTTCCCCCTTTTTATTTTTTTTTAACCTTAGCTTTTGCTGGCACTGCACTGCAGCTGCTCTTTTAAGCCAGCCGTCCAGCCAGTTTCCCCCCCTCTCTCCCCCCAATCCCGTTTCGCCGGTGCCAGACAAACAAGCGCCTGCCCCCCACTCCAACAAAGCATCTTTTTTGGGGGGGAGGGGGTTCGAGGGGGGGAGCGGACCGATCTCGCAGATTAGCCTGAAATTTCAGAGGACGGAAGAAAAGCGAAAGAAGCGGGACGAGCCCCTTCCTCCTCCTCCTCCTCCCCCTCCCTGCTCCCCCCACCCCGAAGGGAGAAGCCAGTTATCCTTCTAGCAGCGGCGGCGGCAGCAAACATGATGGCGGCAGCTCCCATCCAGCAGAACGGGACCCATCCTGGGGTACCCATAGACCTGGACCCGCCGGACTCTCGGAAAAGACCACTTGAAGCTCCCCCTGAAGCCGGCAGCACCAAAAGGACCAACACGGGCGGTGGGTATTTCCCCTCCTCCTCCTGCCACTACCCAATTCCCCACCCACCTTCCCCTTTCCTACCTGCCTCCTCGCCTCGCCTCTCCCTCTTTTCCTTCCCCAAACATTCCTTATTTCTCAAATGTTATCATTCATCAAAATGGCGTCGCCTTTCAAGCATCTAGCAGCCCTGTTTTATTTTAATTTCACATATTCGTAGTGGCGGGGCGGAGTGGGGGGGGGCGCTTTTCAGCTTTGACCCTCTGGGCGAAGGAGCTCAGAAGTCTTCTTGCACCGACCCTCTTTGCACGCGCGGTTAACAGTTGGAAGAACTAAACGAATAAATGGCGGCTGGAAAAAAGGCACTTTCACCCCCGGTTCCCTCTTCCCCCTTTTGTGAGTCGCCAGGTAGATTAAACGGCGGCGGCGGCGGCAGCAAAAACTTGTCTTTATTTCCTGGCACCAGTTTCCTTTTCGGTGGAAAATGTTGCACAGATTTGTGCTTCCTGGGGCTGGGTCACTGGGATGGGGTGTGTGTAAGCGCGCGTGTGTGTGTCAGAGAGAGGTTTGAGGAGGGAGGGCGGGAGTTGTCTGTCTTGGTGCGGTGACTTGTTAGTTAACATCCTGCTCTTCCTGGATGAGATGAGTTATAACGGGACCAGCATCTCCTCTATTCATTTGCACTGGAGTCTTCATAACAATGCACCGAGGCAGAGGTGAATTTATTCATCCAGAATTAAGAAACAGCAGAAGTAGATAGCTGATGTATTTAAACGTTTGTATAATGGTTTTTTTTGGGGGGTGCACCTGTATCAGCTGGGACGTTGACTCTGAGAGAAAGTGAGGCTGCTCTTAGGTGGCTCCTTGATGAAAGCAAACTTCTAAGATGCATTTAATATATATATTAAACAATATTATATTATTATATATATATAATTTATATTATATATATAATTTATAATATATATATATATATATATATATATATATATATATGTATGTAGATTTATTTATATATATATATTTATAAACAAAAAACAAAGTTGGGCTGTTTAATAAAGAAAGGTTTTAAAATGTCTGTTGGTCTTACATGCAAACATGTCAGAGCAGGGTTTTTCTCACCTACTCCATAGAATTGATGGTGTAAGACCTGTGATGGAAGCAAGACAATTTTTCAGCTGTAAAGGAAAAGTTGTTTTATTCATAGTACTTATGTATTCTTACCTATTTTGGGACTTTTTAAACTCTTACTTTGCAAGTATTTACATTAACAGTCACTTTTTAAATGCATGCAGGGTTTTAGCTTCCTTTAAACTGAGGAAAATTCTTCTTAATGTCCTTTAATGAGCTTAAGAGATCATTGCTATCAAGAAATGTTGAAGAAATACATCAGGATTACTTAGGCAAATTATCATAACCACATTATTTTGAGTTTTCTGAAGGATAACTTTGAGTAAAGCCTTGGATTCCGAGTTATTTAACCAAAAGCAGTGTATTCTTTGAAGACTATAGAGCAACAATACATAGCCTTTAGATATATCAATTTTCTTTCTTTCATTTGATTGTACTATTTTAAGGAGTTTGATCTTTCCTGATCATTTTCTTTGCATACCCCCCCCCCCTCTCTCTGTGTAATACACTTTGGCTCATGTTATTGTATCAAGTTAAATAGAGCAATACAGGAACAGTTTTATGCCTAGAATTATAATTTGAATTAGGTCATTGTACCATAGCACCACAAATTTAAGAACAGATATTAATTTAATATTGGCTAAACAACTACAGTCTGTATAAAATAATTTTGTATTAATATTTGTAAGATAAATTCATATTTTATAGGTCTGACAGAAAATGTTTTGGAACATAAATTAACGTTTTGTCTCTTTTTTCCAGAGGACGGCCAATATTTTCTAAAGGTCCTCATACCTAGTTATGCGGCTGGATCTATAATTGGTAAGGGAGGACAGACAATTGTTCAGCTGCAGAAAGAGACCGGGGCTACCATCAAGCTTTCTAAATCCAAAGACTTTTACCCAGGTAGGTGTAAACCACAATTCTCTTCTTGAATAATTAAAAAGAATCATACCACTATCATTAGTAGTGAAGTGAATTATCAAATGTAATTCTGAACAAGTACTGATGTTGGTTATTGTTTTTTTTAAATCAGCTTATTATCTAGTACCAACAGTGTTGTTCCAATACATATTTTAAAAATTAGATTTCACCTTTGGCATTATGCTCAAGAAAATGTCAGATATTATAATCAAAGCCATAAGGTCAAACCAAACCTGTGGGCTTCTTGTAGAATAGGCCATTTACCTTAAAATTGCTATATACTTTGGTTCCATTTCATTTCTTTGTTCACGTATATTAATCAAAATAAAAGAAAGGAAGTGGTGCTCTTCAGGTATTTCCTTGGTATTTGGTTATTTTAGTTGTGATAATTAATAGAAACCTATTGTGAAATAATCAACATTAATGAGAAAAGATAGATATACTGTGGGCATAAGCATTAGCACATTGAATATTATTCACTACATGGTAAATAATGTACAGTGATATCATATACATAATATTTTAAAAAGATTTCTGAATTCCTGCATTGATACTGTTTATCTAATATAAATTAAAACAAGTTCTTAATGTTTATAGCAGTAATAGCTATAGTCCCGATAGTGCATTGATTTTGTAATTCTGACAGTGGTAGCTTTCCATTGTGATGGCCTTTTTCTTGTAGTGAAAGGAAAGCTGCTTTGCATTTGCTGATTGTTTTCAGAGATATGCCTGGGCTTTAAAATGAGTTTGTGAAGGTAATTGAAAGAAGCATCAAGAATGTTTCATTTTTTGCTGTCTTGCATTTTTAAGTTTACATTATGTTTGGATACAGATGTGCTTATATATTTGTGATTTTATAAACAGATATGTGTAGGTGAAATTCCATGTGAAATGTTTTAAAAATTGATGATACAGCTTATATAATTTTTGGTAAGCATGAAAGACTATATATGGCTGACATAATGTTTAGATAATAATACTGAAACTAACAGTTCTGAGATAATAATTAAGTTGCTAAATTGAATTTGGGCACAATAGTTTCAATATAAATTACATATTTGTATGATCCATAAAGAAGATTAGAGATGATCGAGTGACGGAACAGATGCTATGACTGACAGTGCAAATTTGAAATTATATTCAGCTTAAGTATATACTATGAAGCAAGATTACTTCTGTCTGCTTCTTTACAAGAATTTCCCTCCTAATTTAAATAATCATTAAAAGTTTAATTGAATTGACTCCTGGATGCTTATGCAGGCACTTTACTAAAGCTTCAGCTGAAAATAGAAGCTTTGCCTATGTTTAAAAAAATACAAAAGGGATGGTGAGAGGTTTACCACATTGTGTTCCTGTGTGACGTAAACATATTCCCTTTGAAGGAAATGATAGCATGGAGTTCGCTTGTGTGATCTGTAACAGGTGTAGATGTTACTATATAACTGAGGTTACACTATAGGATAGCTTTCATAAATTTGGTATACACGAATTAGATTCTTACCTGAAGAGATGGACATACGTGAGGCACTCAGTTATTACTTGAGCTAGAAATTGTTTTCTTTTTAACCATAAGCCTAAAAAATCTTAATCAACTTCAATATTTTTAAAGTTGGCAACATTTGGCTTTATTTCAAGCTAAATTTTAAATTGAAGTATGCTAATGATTTGCTACTCTTAAATTAAAATGGATAGTTATATTTATAATTATAAAATTTCAGTTAATATATTAGTAATTTCATATTGTGAACTACTTTATTATTATTAGTTATTAGTGCTGGCAATGGCTGATATTTAGTTTCATAGTGGATGCTGAAATATCTAAGCATTTTTAGGTGCATATTGGGAGCATATTGGGCAATACAATTATGTAACCCATAATATATGTTTGTATTATGTATTATATATGTAATATATATACTATTATATACATATAGTACTATATATGTACCATATGTGCTATTTTGTATTACATGTGATAATTACTAATCATAGTAAATAAAAATAAGTCTTTCAATAATACTTGTAATTAATATTGAAAACTTTTTAAAAATAAAAATGTATGTTAAAAACTCAACATAAGTATTTAAAACTTGATGCATTTTCTCATAAAATTTAAATGCAACTGGCCAGATATTCAGAATGATTACTATTATTCATGCATATAACTAAATGAATTGTTAATGACTGTTTCCTACTGTGCAAATTGTTTCTAAATGAAGATTTTCAAGAAATGACATGATTGAATATTGGTCATTTTTCTTAATAAACTCTAAATTGGTTTGATATTTTCTTGTATTCTGTGTTGTAAATCAATAGCTTTATTTCTTGAAATTCATTTTTGTAAAGTGCAATAAATATTTCTTTTGAAAACTATTATATATGTACTTCTACATATGACACCAATATACATGACCCTGTTCTAGTTCTAGCTATGGGAGAATGAGAGTGGATATGTTATACTTTGTAAGGAATATTTTAAATTGTTTGATTTTAGTATCTCAACTGAATCCAGTGTGGAATGAGAGGGGTTTAATAAAATTTAGTAAATAATGTCAAAAAATAAATTGAAGTGCGGATGGAATCTGTTCTCTGTTTCATCTTAAACACATGCAAATACATGCTCACATACATGGCCAACTGTATGTCAGTATTTGTCTGGGGTTCATAATTTCAAGATAATCAGAAAGAGGACCTTTTTAAAAGTGGTGTGCAGCACAAAAGTGGAAGATGTTAATGAATTTAGAAAATAACAGAGGTTAAATGGTATCAAATCATTTTTCATTATTTTATTTTTAACGTGTTTATTAAATGCATAATTAAGATTGAAGTTGAAATTTAAAACTAATGCATGAAGAGATTGTATAACTTGGCAGTCTGAAGCTTGAAGATGTGTTCCAATGAAGATGTCATTTTGCATAATAGAACAATGAGATTATATGTCTTTTAAATTTTAGCATTTGCCCTGCCTTTCATCTCTTTTTTTCAAGATGTTGCTAAAATAAAATAACATTACAGTTGTATTCATGTTGCTAACCTACTTGAGAACTGATTCATAAAGAAATAGTTCTGCTGAATATTCAAATTGGATCACGATGGGCCTTGTGATCTGCAAATTATTTTCCTTTTACATCTATGTGTCCAGTCATAAAATACAAGCTATTGAAAGGTATAATTCTCAGCTATACATTTTTTACTTTCTGTTTTAAGAAAAATGAAAGAATTGTTTCTAATTATCATTCTATTTGTTTTATATTAATGTTGAGTATATATGTTGTGGGCGCAGCTTGATTTAATTTTTGTATGTATAGAATATTTCTGTTTGCTGGCTTTTTTTTACCCAATGGAATTTTATCATTTACCATATATTTTATAATTATTAAGACTTAACGCTTAACAGAGTTTGCATTTGCTGATTGCATTTGCTGTTGTTAGAGAACAGCTAGATTCTTTCAGTTGTAAATTGAATTGTGCACTTGTAAAACATCATTTTTTTTAAAAAAAAAAGGTCTAAAAAAAAAGGTCTGTTATTTATATTTAGAATGAATCCTGACCGCAGAACAGTCTGATGACTGTTTATGAGTATAACTTAAAACTGTCTTCTAGTAAAATGTGCAGAGGATTTTAACCTTATATATACACAGTGCTAGAAAGATTAAAGTATCGCCTTGTGAACTGTTAATTCTTGCTCTCTTTTCAAGTCAATTAAACTATCAATCTCTATGAATTCCTGAAGGAAGATTCTTAACTGAAAATCTGCTATGTTCTGAGTATGATGTATTCTGCCAAGTTACGTTAAGGAAGCTCATTGTATTTATATGCAACTAAACATTTGGAAGTGATTTCTAATGGAATGTGTTTTGGGATTAGATTATCAATGAGTATAGTTGAGAAATTTCTCAAAGTTGCCTCTCTGTTTTGCAGATGTTATATATCAGTATTGAGTTGCTAAAATTTGAGAATGACAAAATTGTGAAAGATTAGGTCAGATATGTTTTAAAATCTTAATATTTATTAATTTATTAAATTTCTATATTAACACAGTTGTAAGATGTAGCAATACATAATTATATGATTAATATACGTATTATCTTGTTGAAAAACATGGAGCGGTTTTTATTTTTGTTAGAAAGGGAGATATGCAGTTTAGGATAAATCTTTGTTCAAGTGGTATTTCTCTTGAAGTAAATAGAGTTTTAAATACTTTAAATATTATTTGGTAAATGTTAATTAAAAAAAACATATAATGTCACACAAAATTTTCATTGTAATTCTCTGTGTTTTACCAAACAAAATTATTTTGAGGTGAATGGAGAACATTTGCCTTTTAACTTTCTCTCTGATTTCCCAAATGCCATATGTTTGAACAATTATTTGAAATATTTTTAAAAAATCACTCTATTCAATAGGGTTTTTTCCCTACCAATAAGGTCTAATTCTTAACATGGTTGGAAAGAAAATAATGTATTATTGAATTGTTTTTATATGCTAGACAGCATAGTTGAAAAGTACAAATTATTGTGAAGTTGAAATTTAAAAGGGGGCTTAGCGTAATAATTACCTTTAGCCATAGTTCCAGTTTAAGAAACATCTGTTGAAACTTTATAATGTTTGTACTTTGCAGCAGGTATAGTTGGAGTTGTAACCATTCTGAGAAAAGGTTCAGTTTGCTTTTAAGTATCACCAGTCTGGTGGGAATGAATGACTTGGTAGACTTGAAGGTTGTCAGTTGTCCTGTGTTGGAATGCTGCAGGTAATTGGGCTAGACTGGTGGGAATTATGGCAGTGCACTTCTCACGTTGCACTGCAGCTGCTGTTGATCTTAATTAATCTGACCCTTAGAGGCTGCAGTGTCATAGCATAAAAGGCAATACATACTACAGATTTGAAGTGCTGTTGTCATGCACTTGTTTTAAAAACAGTTTTAAAATGGCTGATCATTTATTTTTGCTTGTGACTGTGATAAGGGCAAATGTTTGGAAAATCTTTTGGATTTTTGGACATATATAGTTATAATTTGCAAGATGTGTTTGTACATTTGGATAGGTATTTTGAGCGTTCTTTTGTTGAAAGAAGTTGTGTTGAAATCAGTAAGAACTATTTAGAAGAAGCATGTGTGGCAAATGCCAGATTAGAATCAGTATTGAATGCAATTTAGAAAACATATCTTTACACAGAAATGCATTCTTTTTATATATTTTGATTTATATAATTTTGATTTCACAATTAGTGATATATTTTTATCTTTACTTATTATATGGGGTTTAATTTGGTACCTTAAGTACTACATACATATTTATTTATCCTATAATTATTTTATTGCCTAAATCTAACCAAAATTGTTCTACATACTGAATTTTATATTCTCTAGTGTGAAAGTATTTGTCAATACTAAGTTTTAACACAATTTTTAATAGCAGTTGTAAGCATTCTGGACAATTTTAATAATACAGGTAGTTCAAATTTTAAATTGCGTGATTCTGAGTTGGTCATACTTTTTTTCAGAATTACTAAATATTTAAATAATTAGCAACTTTAGAGATTTTTAAACCTTTGCATTAGAGGACAATTATGACTCAGTTACGTATTTGATTTTGTTTGGGCCAAATATGCTACCCTGGCAAGGGCAACTTTCCTTAACATACTTTGTATATTGTCAATTGCAAATCGCATCTTACTGTATAAATCACTCTTACTGAACAATATTGCTATGAATCTAATTCATTTTAGTGTTTTAGTACTAAATCTAATATTCTTAAGAATGCTAGATTTTAATATTGCAAAAATCTTACATGAGAGCCACTTTGGTGAAGTGATTAAATGGACTAGCTAGAAAATGGTAGGTTGTGGGTTCCAGTCCTGCTTCAGGCATGAAAATTACTTGGTGATTTGGTGCTAATCACTCTTTCTCAGCTGTGAGAAGGAAACAATGGCAAGCCACTTTCCATGTAGCTCTTCAGAATAAAGACTGACTTGAAAGTAGACACATTTATAAACTCATTCTATAGTTTAAAACATTTAGTAATGATGTCTTCATTTCTTTTTTGTTGTTCAATTTTATATAGTCCCTGACATTTATTTTGTGCTGCATTACATATTGCCTCTTTGGTCAACTTTGATACATCATTCTATCATAATTAATAGAGAATATTTTAAGATATGGATGTACGCACATTTTTATTTGTTTTCATTGGCTTGTGGTTTGTTTCCTGAAACATGGTAAGCTGTAACCACTAAGGAGATATTATCTTTTCAGTTTAACCTTGAGCATAGCTTTATTCATTTTATAATTATTTATTTATTTAAATAATTTATATAACCATACAACTCTGAAAAAGTGACTTTGGATGTCAAATTCACCCCCTAAAAAAAAAACAAATGAAAAAATACAACCAAGATAAAAGAGCCCATGAATCTATATATTTATCAACATATGTTTAGGGAATTTATTTTAAGGCAGTAGTTCTACATATTGATATTACTAGCTTTTGCAAGTTTATTATTAGCAAACAAATTAGAAAACAGTAAAACATTACAGTTTACAAGATCTGGAGTTCAACTTATCTGTAAAAGTAGCATATGCATTCTTTCTACAATTGATGCGAAAAAGGGAAAAAAACCAATATTTTAGATAATCATATTCATGCCTGTACATATTGAGTAATAGCAGTTTTAGCATGTAATTCCAACTTTAAAAATAAATGCAACTTTTACTGTTATATTGAATGTAAAAGTGATATGAAATGATATACTAAATGCGGTATGAAAGGACTTTATATTTGCTGCTTTATGTAATTCAATAAACATTTGTTTTAAGTTTCAAAATTTAAGATATTTCTGAAAGCTGTGACTCCTTATTCTCTTCTGCATCTTCTCTGTTGTAACTTTTGGTCAGGCAAAATATGATACAATAGCAACCGTTGGTGTAGAAGTACCTTGAATGACATCACATAATATCAGTTGTCTTAGATATGAACAAGAAACTAAAGTTCTTGTTTCGGATAGTGATCCTGCATAAACAACTACAGTGTAGTTAAGGTTAAGACTGGTACATGGGCAAATTAAATACCATTTCTGAAAGATAGTAATTTATTACTGTAGAATGTCAAACATTCAAATACAGTACTGTGTTTCCCTGAAAATAAGGCCCTGACTTACATTTTTTTGAACCCTGAAATAAGTGCTTGGCCTTATATGCACTCAAAAGTGCATTTGGACTTATTATCAGAAGATTTGGGGGGAAACAGGGTAGTACCAACAAATAATAATAATATTTTTTAATCACAATAAAACTAATACAATTTTCATTTACAATAATTAGTTGAATAAAGTAATAATTTGTCCTATGAAATATAATATTACATTTTGCACTTGTTTTCAGAAGTATTATTACTTATATAGTACTTTATTTCTCAGGTATCAGTAGTATAGGAAATACAGGTTTTTCCCAATAAAATTCAGAGTGAAAATGCTGCATTGGCCCTCTCCCATGCTGTCATTTTGATTCTTTCTCTTCCATCCCTTACCCCCTAATCTACAGGTCTGCTAGCGAAAATGTTCAGATGGACAAATAACAGCTTGGGGGCAAGTATGACTATATATAAATGAAAAAAGGACATGATTAAGTATTTTAATATTTTAACTTAAATATTTTAAATGAAAGATAAGCAATCTTTAATATTATAAAATATTGAGATATTTCCTTATCATTTATCTTGTCTATTATATAAAGAATACTTACTTAAGGAAATCTTGTTGTATGGCTTTATTATGTTTTACTCATTATTACTTTAGCATGCTTTGCTTTGTTGTATATTTCTGTGACCATAAGAAGAGATAGTTTTTGTCCCACGTGCTTTTCTTACCATTTTTAAAATTGCTCAAAAGGGTCTTCTAAGCCATTGAAATGCATTTAGAGAAGGGTTGAACTCAGAAAAGAAAGGTAGACAAAGTCTTGAGTCTCTTCTAGTTATAGAAGCTTCTGCCAGATCAAAAAGCCTTCTGTAAACTGAGCAGTAAAATTAAATTTTAAACGCTAAAGAATTCAAGCGTTTATTTTTGAGTAACTCTCCATGTTTCTACTTATATTTCTGATCAAATAAGATGATGGGCTTACTTTATTGTCTAATGGCTGGGAGTGGGGTCTCATCAACACAGTGCCCCACGTATGGAATTCTGTCCTGTGTGAACTTAAGCAGATTGTGCTTCTGATTGTTGATTATTTTGCTTGGTTTTTTAATCGAGTTTATTTTAATTTGTATTTTATTGTTCATAAACATTGTTAGTTTTGGTTGTGATGGTTTCTTTAAGACAATTTCGTTCTCTTATAAATGGTGCTGGGTTGTTCTGAGAATAAGAGCTTGGTTGTCAAAATAAACAATTATATGTAGTCATAGCGATTTTGCTAAATATGGACAGACAAAAAATGAACACTAAATTTAACATTTTATTCTTGCAAATTTACAGCTGATCCAGGACACTGATTGTAGCACATAGCTGCCCTTGTCTGCGGTTGGAAGGGTTGGGACAAATTAGTCTCTTTGATGGGACTACCAGGGAATATCAAGAGAGTAGACTGGATTGGTTGCTTGAAGACTTATTAGAAGAAGGCAATACAAAACTGCTTCTTAGAACAAGTCTAGGAAACATCAAGTTCAGGTCATTGAAGACACAGATAGTTATTAATCAAGACAGTAGGATTAGTGATGTGCAACTTCCAGTTAGTTTTTTAATAACTTTTGGCAATTTCAGCTTTAATTTCCATGAGATTTAATTTCATTTTTAGTGTAATAATGCTTTCTGGTATAACTGCTTAAATCAGGGATAACTTTTAAAAAATCTAATTAGGGGGAAAAGAATGTTTAGTGTAGTTGTTTAAGGCATCAGGCTACAGATTGGGAAACCATACATTCTGTTCCAATTTTAAAGGTAAAAAGCCAACTGGGTAGTCTGGCCCAGTGACAATTTATTTATTTATTTATTAGATTTGTATGCTGCCCCTTTCCGTAGACTCGGGGCGGCTCACAACATAATAAAACAATTCATAACAAATCTAATAATTTACAATTTAAAATTTAAAGTAGTTAAGTCCCAGTCTTCAGAAGAAGGCAATGGCAAACTACTTCTGAAA
Source organism: Erythrolamprus reginae (assembly GCF_031021105.1). Taxonomy (NCBI): domain Eukaryota; kingdom Metazoa; phylum Chordata; class Lepidosauria; order Squamata; family Dipsadidae; genus Erythrolamprus; species Erythrolamprus reginae. Next base: position 77,382,110 of record NC_091950.1, read on the forward strand.
GAAAATCTTGTCAAGAAAAGTGCGGAGACATGTTCAGGAAATCATCAGGTGTCAAGACTGACTTAAAGAGACAAATAAAAATAAAGTAAGAAATCAGAGGACATTCATATAATTAACCTCCATTAGAGTAGATGCAAGAAGAAGGCCTCCCGGTCTGCCTTAAAGTTTTGCTGAGTGGAACTTGTAGATGAACACTGCAGAAAGGTATTAGCTGCATATAAGAACACTACTGAGTAAATTTGCAATTATTCAGAAATTATTGTAATAAAGTTAATTTACAGGGAATAACATTTATGTAGGATCCAGTTAGAATTCCATATTCCTATCTCATAATGTTCTATACCTATAATAAACTTTATGTTCAGTTATAATATCATATTGAGGCACTGCTTTTAAGAAATGTTTTTATAGTTGGAGGGATATAATTTTCAATGTAACATATTTATTCTGTTTACGAGTATCAGGATTCTAGCCAACTACTATTGCTGCTTATTCTTTCACTTGATAATTTCTCTTTCTATATTTTTAGCAGAAATTAGTAGGAAGGTGGTTTACATTTTTTCCCTGTCTGCTCTCTCTCTGTTGGGAAATGCTTTTCCTTATTTCTGTGGTCCTTTGTTCTGTGATCCTCAGCCTCTGAAGTTCTACGCCCAGAAATTAGTTTGAAACAGTGTTTCAAAACTTCAAAATTTTAAAGCCATTTATATTTATGAGTTGAAATGTTAAGAAAATTATTCAGACAGAAGCTTCACAAAATTATGATTATTATTATACATAATTAAGCAGTGACATGGGTGACAAACAAATCAAATAATAAAATAAATAATTACTGTCATGTAGCTATATTAATGAAGGAGCAGCATTGGCTATTTATGTGCAATTTAAGATGCTGGCTATCACCTATCCTGTGTAGGTTTGGGAACTTCTGAAGTGGCCTTCCCCAGATACTTTAGCTGCCCAGTCTGTACAGCACAAAATGTCTGTTCTAAGCCTTAGTTGCATAAGGTGAGGGAAAGAGACATGAAAGCAGGCATTCTCTATAAGTACTTCTTTCTTTTGAAACCACGTATGAGGAAGGGTGGCTCTTAGTTCTTTGACCTTCTGAAGATTGTTTAGAAGATCTTTTAAGATTGTTTTATCGCTTTCTTGGAGAAGATAGATGAATAGTTCAAAACTGAGTCATTAGGCTGTAATGAAATAAGAGGCATTCAAATTTGGTCAATCAATTGAGGCAATATTGCAATATTCCTAACCCTAACCCTAATCTTATATTACTGTATTTATGATTTGTAATAGTGTTTTATTGAAACATAGGTTGGAAGACATTGGAAATCTTATAACCCATTAGAGCAGGTATCTTCAGACCACCTTAGGCAAATAAGACTCTATAACTTTTTTAAAAAAACAAACAAACTTCAAGTAATGAGGCACCTATAACATCAAGAATCATCTTGTTCTACTACTAACAGCTCTTGTGGTCAATAAATTGTTCTTTGTTTCAAGTTGAATTTCAAGATGACTATCAGAAGGCTCATTAGTTGTATTTTTTTAGAAGTTTGTGTGTTTAATAAGGTTATTTACCATTCTTCGTACATTTAATGTAGTTTTTTAAATCACCTTTGTTACTCTTCTCTGCATTTTTTCTAGTTCCTTAGCATCTTCTTGTACTAAGACAGCCAATATTTTAGATCTATATAGATCATATTTTAGATGTAGATAGATTGTATATTAGATGTAATCTGATCAGCATAGAGCAGAACTATTACTTACTATGATCTCAACAATGTAACTCTGTTTATAGAGCCCAATATTGCACGGATTTTTGACAGGTAGACTATTCACTTTGCTCATGCTTAATCTATGATCGATTAATATCAAGATGAGTTATGGTGCAGTGTTTAGAATGCAGTGTTGCAGGTTATTTCTGCTACCTGCCGGCTGCCTGTAATTTGGCAGTTCGAATCTCACCAGGCTCAAGGTTGACTCAGCATTCCATCATTTCGAGGTTGGTAAAATGAAGGCGCAGATTGTTGTGAGGCTGACTCTATAAACTGCTTAGAGAAGGCTGAGAAGCACTGTGAAGCGGTATATAAGTCTTAAGAACTATTGCTATTGTTTCCTAGATTATTTTCATAAATACTACTGCTGAGCCAGGTGCAGCCTGTATGATTTTTTTGTGTATAATTGTACAGCTGTACTTGTCATTTACTTCATTGTTTTGAAAAAACGTCCAGTGTCGAAACTGAAAATGTCCCAATGTACAAAGATCATTTTAAACCTGCCTTGTGAACTGTTAGTAATTTTCTTGAAAGCTCTGAGTTGTCTGTAAATTTAATAAACATCTTTTTAATCATCTTTTATAAGTCACTATTGTTAAAAAGTGCTGGGTCCAGGATGAACCTTGAGGTAGGCTACCATGTACTTTTCTCATATACAGCAGATTTATTTAAGGATTCCTTAATGAATATGATTGTTCAACAAAGTGTGAATCAATCTGATAGAAGAACCATTTATCAGGTGCCTTATTGCAGTCTAGATACACCAAATCTATCACCTGTCATTGATAATCTAATTACTTTGTTCAAAATAAAGTAGTAAGATTTGTCTTGTCTGATCAATGTTTAATGAACTATTCTGGCTTCTGTTAATCACCTAGGTCCTTTCTAAGTGTTTGCAAACCACTAGCTTGATTATCTTTTCCAGTATTTTTTAAAGTATTTATGTCAGATACTTAAAATTTATGTGAAGCTGATTGTAGTAAGTTGCCTATCTCATGACAACTCTGGGTCACAGACAGGTTAAGCAACATACAATATGGTAAAAACTGAAATAAGATGAAAACTTATGGACTAAAACTTTAATTTGTCAATAAAATTTCCCACCAAGACAAACAATAGAAAATCATGTGCCTGATGAAAGAGCAAATCTTCAAGATACATTTAAATAGTAGGAGGGTAAGGGCATTGGGGGAACTTTAGGAGGAAACTATTTCAGAGGACAAGTGGCATGACAGAGAAGACCCACTTCTCAGATGACACTGTTTAAGGGTGGGATCTGCTCAGCACCTCACAAGTCTTAATTGGATGTCAGAAACAAGGGGAGCAGAGTGATTCCTCAACATCATTTAATGTCATTTTCTATAAACCTTAATGTCCTTAGATCAGGGCTGTCAAATTCGTGGCCTGCGAACAGGATGCATCATGTGCTGGCTATGCTCGATTTAACAAAGGGGGAAGAAGCCCTGATACATTGTGATGATGCCATGACTCCGCGAGTTTGACATACATGCCTTAGATATGAAATCTGATGGTTGTCAACTCTTAGCAATTATATTTGTAGTAGTCACCACCACCACCACTATCATTTTCATCATCCTGTTCTACATTTTAAGGATTTTAAAAAATGTGTTCCTTTGTGTTAGTTAATCTTGAATCCTGGTGACTGCCTGGAAAAAATCTAAGCAATATTCCTGGCAGTATTTTGGGAAGTAGTTTGCCATTGCCTTCTTCCTACAGCAGTGATGGTGAACCTATGGCACGGGTGCCACAGGTGGCATGTGAAGCCATATCTTCTGCCACGTAAGTTGTTGTTGTAGCTCAGCTACAACGTGCATGTATGTGCCGGCCAGCTGATTTTTGGCTTGCACAAAGGCTCTCAGGGGCATTTTTGGCTTCCAGAGAGCCTTCGGGAGGATGTGAGAGGGCATTTTAACCCCTCTCCAAGGAAGCATTTAGAACCTAGGGAGGGCATATCACAAGCCTATTGGGCCCACCAGAAGTTGGGAAATCGGCTGTTTCTAGCTTTCAGAGGGCCTCTGGGGGAAAAAGCTGATTTCGGCCTCCCCAGGCATTGAATTGTGGGTTTGGCACTCATGCATGCACGATAACGCACGCCCACATTCTTTTGGCACCCAAGGAAAAAAAGGTTCGCCATCACTGTCCTAGAGTTAAGACAGAGTGACAGTCCCAAACTGGTTCTGAAAAGATTTGTGGAACATGATCAATATAAATACTGTATACAATGTATTTATTTTTTTCATATCCTGTGATTTTTCAGCAAGGTTATTTTAAAGGTTTTATCCATGGGAAATATTACATTTAGTTATTCTTGTTTGCTGAAGTGAAAAAATCCATTATCTTTAAGCTCTGCTATTTCTTTATACTTATTAGCTCATGGTGGGAAAAAAGTAGTTAACAACTGCAACATAAGGTTACATCCCTCGTTGAATTCCATAGATTACCAAGATTTTCTGACTTTCTGTTCAAGAATGGGAGGAATAACATATCTCTTTCCTGCTTGCGCTTCCACTACAAAGAATTCTAATACTGTACTGCTAAAATGAAGAAAAGCTGAGATAACTGGGATAGATTATTGCATGGAATTGTAAATTCAATTCAATTCTGTGGAAATTAATAATTTTATTTGGAAGATAGAAGATTCTAGGAGAAAAAATTAAACTGATATTGCATGATTAAGTTCTGCTTATCCATGAATTAATATGTATTTACTTTTAAAAAAAATATTATAAAATACCATGATCATTTTGAATAATCAGTAAGTTTTGAATTACTCCCAATAATTATATTCATTATGATTAAAATTCATGAAGAGAGGGAATGACTTCTATAGACAGGCAATACTAAAATTGTGGAATTGTTTTCCCATGGAATTATCTAATAAATATGCAATGGATTTAAAATTATTTATTATGTCAGGAGAAAGTTATATATTGTAGCATATTGAATAAAAAGCTATATGAAGCTTTCAATTTAAATGTGTAACCCCGTGCCCAAGCAGCACAGATTAATTAGATAATAGGGGAAAATTCTGTGCTAGGTACCATTAAAAAAGGAGACAAAAATTAAATTGCTACTATTGTGGTCCTGTTGTGAAATCTTTGATGTGTTTACATTAGGAAATACCATATGCTGTTCTAATCTTGGTTTTTAAAGGATTCTGTATATTTAAAAAAGTTGCGAAAAAGAAAAGTAATATACTAAAGCGTCGGTAATCACTTTCCTACAAGAAAAAGTTCTAGTACTCACGGTTGTTGGAAATGTTATAATGCACGGAAAAGAAATGTATGTATGTATGTATGTATGTATGTATGTATCTTGAGATTATCAGGGTTAAACTGATTTCTAGTATATTTGGAGATGGGTAACCGCTTCAGATATGTATATATAGAATTTACTATGGCAAGATGTAGCAGTGGCTTCAATTGGGTGATTCTAACATTTATTAACTAAATTAATAGAAGTGGCTATTAATTATGATGGATACTTGCAACTTCCAAACCAGCATATGCTGAATATAATTCGTATGAAAACAAAACTACAAAAAGGTAGTACTTGCTGGACTGGGCAGGTTTTTATATGATTCACTAGGCTTAGGTGTTCTTAAATGCTGTTGAATTTATGGCAGTGCAGTATAGACAAGAGATTAATAATAACAAATACCAAAATTAAATGTGAATTGGTTAATAGGCTATTATAACATTTTGAATATATAAAGTAACAACTTAAAGTTAAGTACATATGCCAATGCCATGTTCTGTATCTGCATCCAAATTCGGTATCTAATTCAGACATATGACATTTGGTAATTCAAACAATGGAGTTGCTTTTGGACATAAAAGGAATCTATATAATATTACTGAATCAGTTTTTATTTTTAAAATCACAAATATATAAATTAAACTATATATATATGTAGGACATTTAAATGTAATACTATTTATGATTACTCTAATCTTTTAAAAGATTATAAAACTAAATATGTAACAATATTAGAGAGTAGATGTAAATTGTACATTTTTAAAGCTGTGCATCTTATTGATTAATTGATTGATTGATTGATTGAAACCATATGACTGAAAAGTCTCTGGGTAGCTTAACAATATGTATATAGTCTTCGGAGAGGGGCGGCCTACAAATCTAATAATAACAATAACAATAATAAAGTATTTAATTACACATATTTTAAAAATATGAGGGCATGATGGCTCACACATTAAAGACACTGAGCTTGTCAGCTGGAAAGCTGATGGCCCATGTTCAAGACCCAAGCACTGTGCAACAGGGTGAGCTCCCATTACTTGCCCCAGTTTCTGCCCATCTAGCAGTTCAAAAGCATGCAGATACAAGTAGACATATAACTGCTTTGGTGGGGAGGTAAAATCATTATGTGTGTCTCAGTGCATAGTTATACTAGCCACATGGCCATGAAAATATCTTCAGAGAACGCTTTTACCTTCGGCTAAGAAATGGAGATGAGCACTGCCGCCTAGAGTTGGGCATGACTAGACAGGGCAAAACTTAAAAAATGTCTGCCCAGATAAAACCTCATAAACTGCAACAAAGATGATAAGGGATCTGGAGGCTCAATCATATGATAAACAGCTTAGGGAAGTAGTTGTGTTTAGCTTAATAAAGAGAAAGCTCGGAGAGACATCAGTCTTCCAGTGCTTGAAGGGATGTCACAGGGAGAAGAGTGATAATTTATTCTCTGCAGACCTGAGACAAGAAGCAGTGGGTGGAAACTTATCAGAGGGATATTCAATCTTAATTGAATTGGGGTTGGACTAGAAGATGTCTAAGGTCCCTTCCAGCCCTATGATTCTATTTAATGAGTCCCCCCACTCCCACCCCAAAAATCCCTGGCCTGGGGACATAGCCAAGTCTTAAGAGATTTTTGGCCTGGGACAGTATTACAAAATTACAGTATTTAATTGAGGCGGTCTTACTAGATGTATTGGAATGGCAGAAACAGTTGAAAATGAGTAATTCCTCAAATAACCAGTTCCTACGCCATAAAAAACTTTATAGGTGAAGATTAACATCTTGAATTATATCTGGAGGTCACCTAATAGCCAATGTAACTTGTGAAGCAGTAATGATACTTGGGAATAAGAAGAACTCCCATTATTGCCACTGCATTTTGAGCCAACTGTAACTTCTAGATGGTTTTCAAGGGCAGCCTTATGTACAATTGTCCAATTATGAGATGATTAGTACACGAGGAATCAAGAAATGGTGTAACTGGGGTATAAAGTTAATTTTAAAGGATTCTCCTGGCTATAACTGTCACCTGCTTTTTGAGCATGAACTTTGCGGTTACAAATTGCGTAGCAGCCTTGAATTGGAAAGTATATTCCTATCCAAGACCAAAAGTGTAAATGTCCCCTGACTAGGGGACTAAAAGAGATATAGTCATCAAGTCTTGTCAGGATTGAGCCAAAATATTTTCCTCTTCAACCAGAATATTTCTCTAAACCGTGACATAGAATTTATGTAATTGCTCTTACCCCTCAGGTATCCAAAGCTGATTCTTTTTCAATTTGGGAAAGTCCAACAGAAAATCTAGCCTTTAAAAAGTAAACAAAGTTTTAACAGTTTCTGATATGAAACATGTGGATCTCATTACCATGCACCTGCTCCTACTGTGGAGATTATTCTGGAAATTTTACATTATAAAAACTATTTTAGGAATAATGCAAGATATTAATTAATTAATTAATTAATTAATTAATTAATTAATTCAATTTCTATGCCGCCCTTCTCCTGAGACTCGGGGTGGCTTACAACAAAGGTAATATAAACATGTTAGAAAACTAAGTAAAATTACAACCTAAAAATCTCCATAGTTAAAAGTTAAACAATAGATTCATACATCATACATCATACATTGGGATGTATGAGGCAGAAGACGGTCCTGTAAGTAATCTAGTCCGATGTCATGTAGGGCTTTATAGGTCATAACCAACACTTTGAATTGTACTGTACTGTACTGTAAAAAACAGTTATGAGGACAATGGATGTAGACTTTCATTCTTTTTGATTAGCTGGTCAGTTGTACAGTCGACTTATTGGATTTCTTTTCCTAAGTTTCTCAACAATTGCTTGAGAACATTAACAACTGACACAACCATCTTGGAAAGCAAAGCATATCAATGATAAGCGTGTCATATCACAGTCCAAAGGTGCTATGTACCCTAAACATCCACTTTGCATTAGAAAGTAAAATATGTGTGTGTATATGTATGTATATATGTGTATGTGTGTATATATATGAATAGAAAAACAAATATGTATAGAAACACACACACACACATGTTTTTCTGTCTTATCAATACACACACACACACACAAACACACACTATTTGTTTTTGTAGATTTTCACTGGTATATGTATGTAGGTCTTGGTTTATTTGGGTCTTTTCCCATGTAAGGTTGATAAACTCCGGGCGACGTTTTGACGAGGTCCCACTCGTCTTCTTCAGGATTTTGTCTTCGGCTTTGTGCTCGGGCGAACCAAAGATATGTAGCCGATTTGGTGGGAAGGTAAAATCATTATGCGTGTCTCAGTGGTTCGCCCGAGCACAAAGCCGAAGACAACAGCCTGAAGATGACGAGTGGGACCTCATTGAAATGTCACCAGGAGTCTATCATCCTTACACGGGAAAGGATCCGAATATGCCAAGATGTATGGTATGTTGTGTGCATGTTTTTTAAATTATGGGTTTTTAATTTTAATTATTAGATTTGTATTCTACATTGGTTTTTTTATTACTGTTGTGAACTGCCCCAAGTCTACGGAGAGGGGCGGCATACAAATTTAATAAATAAAATAAATAAATAAAATAAAAGATGTACATATACATATAATGCATGCATACATGCATACAGTACATACATACATGCATGCATGCATACATACATACATACGTACATACATACTAAAGTTACATTGTGTGCAATAATGTGAAACGTCTTTGAAATTGAAAAAAAGCTCTAGATGTCTGGTTAGAATAAATGCTATAGCTTTAAATAGACATAAATTATCTGCTTAAATTTGTTTAAGTACTATAATATTTTAATTATGCATTTATATATAAGGGATAATTGGATAACAAAACAGTATTGTCAGAATTGAGAAATTGTTTTATATCTTCTTTCATTTACTGTGAAAACACACACACACATCACATTGTTTAAATATGTTTGCAGTGCAAACATTGGTAAGTTTATAGACAGCTATATTTTTATTTTTTACCATATGTTTGGTCTTTCTTTTTTTAAAAAGAAAATTATCTATTGATCTAAAATAAATGTTTACTTTAGTTTTGAATTATATTTAGTAAATGTGTATTTTATGAGTATTTAAACATTTTCCCAAAAGTGTTCAGTCAATTAAAGTATTTGATTAGAAAAAAAACTAATGAAAAATCCTAATTTGCCTAATGAAGTAGATTATTATAATTTGTATTTTATGCTTAGCACATTAAAAGTTTTGTTTGGAAGTTATCTAATAAAAAAATCTAAGTCTTGAAAACCCAAATTACAATTTGAGTATATAATACATTTATACTAATATTTAGAGATATTCCAACACAAAAAGGAGAAAAACATGATTTTTGGTTGCTGATTCTATAAACTTCTCAAAATATTTTTGTGTAAAGTTTCCTAGCAAACATCATTCAGAGAAGCATCACTTAGCTCCTTTCTTTTTACCACTATAGTGGTATTTGTAAGGATGAAAAGAGTTAAGACCAAATGTGAAAATAATTGCAGATAATCACTGTTAATACTGTAAAGTTATCTATATGGAGTTATTATCTAGTTTTTTGAGGTGATTGTTGCGACTAAGAAATGAGAATGTGAATATGAAATTTAAACTGTTATCCTAATGTCAGCTTCAGTTCATCTTTAGAGTGTTATGAAATCTTTACAAATCTTAACAAGATTTGTAAATTTCACTTTCATTTGATACCTCTATACGTAAAACAATATTTAGTATTTTATGTATATTTAACTTATATTAAAATAAATTGTGTGCTTGTGAACATTAAGAACAAAACAACAGAAGAATACATATTTTGCTTAGTTAAATTAATGCTTTTTTCAAATAAGGTACTTCATAATTCTTTTATTTAATCTTGCAGAGTAAAGCTTACAAAGAATTGATTATATTTATAAAACTGAATCACATTATTATCCGAGTCTACGGAGAGGGGCGGCATACAAATCTAATTAATTAATAGTAATAATAATAATAATAATAATAATGTACGGTATCTTAATATTCATTGTACAAGGTATGACATTTATTTCTACAACATATTCTACAACAAGATTCCAGGTAGCTCCATTAAATTCATTAAAATAATAATATAAATAATCCTCAGTTTATGATAGTAATGGAGCCTGCCCATTAAGATGGTAATCCAGTTAAATGAAATTCATTATGTGAAAGAGGTCCCATCTTGGATCTCCCCAATCCTTATGTTAAACAAATGCAGGGGCTGTTAAGTGCACATGGAATATCTCAGGGATGCCTGGCTTGGGCCTCCCATGGCTTCCCTTCCCTCCCTGGGACACTAATGCTTGCTTCCCACCCTGGGGGTTTCTACCACCATTAATCCCTCACTTATCATCTGAAGATCTGCAGAACTCAGAGGGCAGGGGAAGGAAAAGGAAAATAGGACTTTCTTGCTGGTCCATGTGGGATAATTCCATTGGGCAGTTCAAGAAACCATTATAGCAACAATCCCTCTGTGAGGAAATTTTACATGAGGCTTGTGTTTCCTATGCACTCTGAAGAAGATGAGAGCTATGCCAGAAGATCAATCATGCTGGACAAATATTACAGATGAGCCAGATGAAGAGTGACGAGTCTCCTATAAACAATATGATGAGATGTAATTTGTAGAAATCTGTGCCGGATTGATTGTCACCCAGGTCAACAAGGATCACAGGAGGAATTGGAGTTCTTGGATTTCTGGTGACAAATGGATACAGGATTTAGGACCTTTGGCTGAGCAACCGGGTCAACTGCAGCTACAGGACAACTGGAAGAAAAGGTACTGCATTTTTCAGAGTATAAGATGCACCATAGTATAAGATGCACCCTAGTTTTGGGGGAGGAAAATAGGGAAAAGAATCTGCTTACCAGATATTCATATAGCTAGCGTCCTTAATCTGGTCAGCTTCGGAATATTATTTTAGCCCCTGGTTAGGGCTTTAAAAAAACTTTTTAGAGTAACAATGAAAGAGCTTGCAAGCCAGTAAGAGTTGGGAAAATCATTAGCATCTGGTTAGGGATGGGAAGAAACTTTCAGAGCAAGTTAGAGCAATGAAAAAAACCTACGAAGACAGGATTTGGAAAACATTCTTCACAGAGAGTAACAATGAAAGAGCTTGCAAGTGGGTAAGAGCTGGGAACATTTTTACCACCTGGTTAGGGCTGGAAAGAAACTTATTTGGAGCAACTTAGAGCATTGAAAAAAGCCCTGCAAAGACGTACGGCTTGGAAAGCATTCTTCGCAGAGAGTAACAATGAAAGAACCTGCAAAATAAGAGCTGGGAAGATCATTAGAACCTAGTTAGGGCTAAAAAAAAACCAGCTTCGAAAACTACATTCATAGTATAAGTCGCACCTGAATTTTCAGCCTCTTAGGGAGGGAAAAGGTGCGTCTTATACTCTGAAAAATACGGTATTTACCCAATACAAATATACAAACATTGAAAACAAAGACTTGTTATTATAAATCAAGTCCAGTGAAGAGAGAATATATCAAACAGTGTGCTAGCTCTGGAAAGAACAAGTTCCAGAATTTGAAATGACAGAACAAAGACTAGCATCAATGTGTATTTTTGTGAAATGAAGTATTCACAGAAGCAAAATTGCAAAAGTCTACTCACAGCAAAGACATGTAAGATTTGCCGGAATTAGTTTAGACTGCAGAGAGGAGTCAGAAGAGGAAGGCAGCATAGGTATTGAATATTTTTCATTCACAATCTAGGCACTTTCTCCTTTATTTAATCCTTGGAAAGAACAAAGCCCTGAAACTAAAAAAGGACTGAAACAAAGAATAATGAGCATCTAGAAAAACAAAATAAAGTCACTTGCATTAAAATTTGTTCCAAAGAAAGAGCTAGTACAATTATTAAAAGTTTCCAATACTATAGTATTAAATATGAGCACCAGTTCACTGGAAGAAACTAATCAAGTAATGCACAACATGGCTGCAGTTATAAGTGAATACCTAGAATGCAAATTAACAAAAGAAGAAGAAGAAAAAAAGACAAACAATGCACTATCAACATGGAAGACCAGTCTGGAAAAGAAAACCCACAAGCTGAGAACACATTAAAATAAGCTTGAACAGATGAAAGAAAATAATTTGAAGAACAAGAAGAATAAAGAATATATGATTAAGAAATATAACAAACAAAGAAGATTGAAGAAGTATTAGAATTAATAAAACAGCAAATAAAGCAAATATGATCGGCAAATATGAAGTTTGACTTGCATTCTGTAGACAGAATCTTCAATTTATGCAAATCAGAAATGTTTCTACCAATCCATCAATGGAGGGACTGCAATGAACCAGCCTATACCCAAGAAAGAAGAAACAATTCAGTTTTGAATGCAGCTAAGCGACAACCTAAAGAAGCACACGAAGAATGAATGCAGTTTACATAAAGAAAGTGGATAGGAATTTTTAAAAAAATGAAATTAAAAAAACTTGCAAGAGCAGCAGAAATAGTGGAGAAGATGATCAAAAGTTGATCAGAGCCAAGGTTTTGGTGAAACATCTGATTTGCACCTATCCATTGCAAGCAGTTTAGCATCATGCTGCAAGGTGGTAAAGTTGAAGATTGGTTGACATCTGGTCAAACCTATTTGATAATTACAGATCTCACAAAAGGACCAGTACCAGGCAACTATAAGCCAATTATCTGCTTGTCAGATTTCAGATTGCTAACTGATGTGGTGGTTGATGCAGTCTATCAGTATCAACAAGTTCTTTTCAACTTTGGCAGAAAGGAAACCTCTCAAACAACAGAAGAATAAAGATAATTTGGAAAGTTGAAAGAGAAGGAAAATCAGCTTGAATGTTGCTTGGAATGATTATAAGAATGCATTAGACTCCCTGACATGATTGGATAATCAAGTGTCTAGAAATACCTGGAGTCATAAAAAGATTAGAAACACTGTGCAAAGATCAGTGGCACGAAGGAAAACAGTTCCTGACAAATAGTAGAATTTTTCAAAGAGAATCATTCTGTTATTACTACTGATTACCATTTCACTGGTTCTTTTGTCAACAATATTGAATATGTCAGGCCATGATTACCAAATATTAAACGATCTGTCAGACTATCCTACCTCCTTTACATGGGCGATTTGAAGCTGAATGGAAAACCATTGAAAATCGCTACTCAACACTCTTCATATATAAAGCCAACGTATTGTAATAGTGTTTGGACAACATGTCATGCCCACCATAAAACAGTGAAAAGAGTGAAAACTGAAGAAATCAAGATGCCATATTGAAATAACTTTGCTTGGCCACATAACTATGGAAATACCTTTGTCTTGCTCTTTGCCTTAAAAATGGAATTAAAAATGGAGATAAGGACTGCCTCCTAAAGTCATGATTTAACGATTTAAGCCTTCACACACATTGGACATAGCATCAACTTCTCTGATCATGTGATATTTTAAAGTCCAAATTCACTGCCGAAAATACATCAAAACAACTAACACCTGTCCAAATCCAATCATAAATATATAGCTGCACTTGAGTAGAAGCGAAAGCTCTGCATAGGAAAAAAATAATGACAATCTTTAATTTAATTTAATATATTCAATTTATAACAGACCTAGGGCAGCATACAACAATAAAACAATATACAATAGTAAAAATCCCCAATATTAAAAGACATTTATTCATCTATCATTTGTCACTTCTGGCTGGAGCAGAATGCTGTTGCTCAACGGCCCCAAGCCTGCTGGTAAAACCATGTTTTTAAGGTCTTTCGGCAGGCCAAGAGGGTGGGAGTGGTGTGAATTTCTGGCAGGGAGTTGGTTCCAGAGATCCAGAGCCACCACAGAGAAGGCCCTTCCCCATGGCCCTGCCAGTCGGCATTGCTTGGCTGACAGGACCCGGAGGAGGCCAACTCTGTGGGATCTGATCAGTTGCTGGGAAGTGTGAGGCATCGTATCCTTCATCCATGGATATTGACAGACTCTACTTACTAAGAAAAACCGGTGGTCATGGAATATTGCAAGAACACCTGACACTTGAAGAAGAAAAAGTGGCAATGGAAGAATATCTAAATGTCAGAGAAGAATGTCTATCGAGATTCTCAGACATCCAGGTATTGGCTGTCCCAAAGGTGCTTTTTGTTTTTCAAGAGGCAACTGGTCTTTCTGGTTTTTGTTTGAAGATGTTTCACGCCTCATCCAAGAAGCTTCAAACATTTTCAAACAGAAACCAGAAAGCCCACTTGCCTCTTGAAAAAAAAAAGAGCACCTTTGGGTCACAGAAGAATATACACGGAAGCTGGTATACCGTGAGGTTTTACCCAGACCAAATTTGTGTTATAATAAAGAGCAAATGAAGAATAGAAAATAGATAAGGCAAGGCAAAGTATCACATGGCTAGTATATGAAAAACCTAGCAGGCAAAATAAGTAACAACAAGGCTTGGCAATGGCTAAGTGCAGAAAAATTGAAGAAAGAGATAGTGACCAATGGTGGCTGTCCAAGACCAAATCTTACAAAGACAACCTGCAGAAGCAGCAAGCGAGTGAGCAAAACTCCATTTGTTCAAGCACCACAGTGGTGGATTCATTTTTTTTAACTACCGGTTCTGTGGGCATGGTTTGATGGGCGTGGTGTGGCTTGGTGGGCATGGTAGGGTTAGGATCCTGTAAAATCTCTCTTTTTTTTATAAACTTTATTAAATTTTCAATAAAAAAGACATACAAACTTGCAGACATTTAAACACATATTAGGGGTTACAATTACCCCTCTTTTCTTGAAGTCAATTTTTAATACAGAAAAAAGGATAAAATCTTAAATCTTTAAATCAAACTAATATTCTAATTGAAAAGAAGAACTTTGTTTACATATTCTAATAGACATCAAGTTAAATTGATAAAATAGAATAGCCAACAACACTAAAAACAACAAAAAATATCAATAACATTTAATTATATTCATACCGTTTTCGTTACCTTATTTTCAACTTTATTCTTATCTATCCATGTATAAACTTTATCCCAAATAATATAAAAATCAGATTCTTCTTGATCATTCAGCCTTCTAGTCATCATATCCATCTCTGCACAATGCAGAATTTTTTTAACTACCTCCTCTTTTTTGGGGATATCTTCCCCTTTCCAATTTTGTGCATAAACTATCCTAGCGGCTGTTAAAATATGTACAACCAGAAAAAAAATATCTTTTTTATATTTCTGTTTAGCTATGCCTAGGAGATAAAATTCAGGGGATTTTTCTATTTCATATAATGTAATCTCCTGTAAAATCTCATTCCCACCCCACTCCAGGGGAAGGTTACTACAAAATCCAAATTTCCTCCCAATCAGCTGTGACTCGGGAGGCAGAGAAATAAATGAGGGCAGGGCCAATGACAGGTAGTATTTACCCGTTTTTCAAACTACTCAAAATTTCTATTACTGCATCTCCAGAATAGGTCATAACATGCTGAATTCCACATCTGAAGCACCAGGTGTGCATATGCACATGTAAAGTTCCATTTGTGCAAGTGGTGAGTGCACACACCCTTTATTTGTACAAATGAAACTTCACATGCGAGTACACATGCCCATCACTTGCACAAATGGAGTTGCATGCACACTCATCTTTCCCCCCACTGCTGCCAGCCAGTCTGCAGAACTGCTCTACATCTTTAGCATGATCAAAGTTCAGGAATTTATGGAGCTGTAATTCAGGGAATATGGGGGAATATTTCTCTTTCCTATCATGTATAACATGATTGGGAAATATACTATCTATTATTTTTTACATTTGCAAATAATCACCTTTTTATAATGAATAAAGACATACAAATACAAAGCTTTCAGTAATTTAAATAGTTCAGTTTCCTATCCTTTAACTGCTTATACCTTTCAGTATAAGCAGTTAAAATCTCTTCTATGACAGACAAACGATAATTGGATTTATGGAATAATGTTTATGTTTAAAGCAGGTTTCTTTTTAATTTTTTACTTCAAGATTTTTTTAAAAAATCTTGAAACAATGAGAAAATACTAAAATTGTATATAATTCACACTTCATTTTTGTAGTATTAGTGTTCTAACATTCTCAGCTTTAATCTATTACAAGAACTATTTTTAATTCTTAATGTAAATGTGAAATATGAGATTTATCATATGTTGTGAATTCTGTTGTGAAATGTAATGTATTAGTTTCATATATATTCAGTATTTTTTTGAGACCTGACACTATTATGCTGAGATTAAACATGACCTTATTTAAACAGTGCTGTTCAGAACTGATGAAATAATTGGCCCAGTTTGCACAAAGTGTCTCAAAGGACTAAGCAATCAGGTCTGTAAGCAGATAAAAATAGAACAAGAAACTACAAATATGGAATGCTTTCAAGAAATGTATAAATAAATTCATTAGACAACAGTTGTTAATGTCCTTTAAACTATGAAGACTAAGAATTAACTTAATGTATCATAATATGAAATTAAAACTCTTTATATTATTCATATGAAAACATTTAATGTAAGTTGTACTTCTGGTAAAACAGCAAGCTTTGCCAAAGAACATAGCCTTATCTGATAGCTAAGAAGACTATTAATTTCTGTCTGGCAGTTGTAAAACATGATGACATAAATTTCCCATCAGTAACATCTAGGATTTCCATTCAACTTTCATAGACTGTTTTTTTTAAAAAAAAAATGCCTTGTTCCTTGCTTATGTAACTTTTTATTTCTTGTTATATCAGATTTAATTGACTATTGTTTGATTACTATACCACAGTCTGTTTTTGTCAAATCTGTTATAAATCAACCACTGTAATGGGAGGCAGGTTTCAAGCTTAATATTGGTTAAATCGATATATTATAGTGCATTGACTTTCTATTTAATGTTATATGCAAATCTATCATCTATATTCTCCATAGGGTTGGGACAGAGAAGCCAGGAATGGGTATTGGTCCGTTCTTTGCCTGGAGACTGAGCAAGTGATCTGCCTGGTAACTCCCCAGTTTCGGCTCAGTCTTCAGTCAGAAGAGACATGATCTTCAAGTTGGCTTCAATTTTGATTATTGAACTGAATCGTGAGATAAAAGAAGTTTATTTCATTTATTGTTAATTGTATTGGGGTCAGCTAATTGGTCCACTAGTTAGCTGCCTTTCTGGCTCCGTTGGGCTGAGATCCCAGCTGACCACATGACAGTGGCAGGGCTTTCCGGCTATTGTTATCTGAGCCAAAACTTTCCTCCAGGAAGGAGGAAGGGGACTTAGTCACTGCTCAGCTTCAACCCAGCATACTAATTGTGTAGGTGCTGATTCAGGCGCCAATTAGGAGCAGCAGCAGTGATCCTTTATGGGGCGGACCGCCCAGCACTAGATGAATGGCTGTTCAGGTGCCTCCCAAAGGCCGGCAGATATAAGAAGGAGACAGTAGGGTTCATTTCTTGACTTCCACCAATCTACAGGCCCGGCTCCTCCAGCTAGAGACTGGCTGCTAAAGGAACTTAGCATCAGAGCAGGCGTTCTGCCTTTAGAACTGGTAGAAATTCAAAGGCAGCCCAAAGTATGCCGAGAGATGCCAAAGAACAATTGAGAAGGAGCTTGCAGAGCTCCAACAGGCTGGAACAGCGGTCCCCAAACTACGGCCCGCGGGCCGGATGCGGCCCAACGAGGTCTTTTAACCGGCCCGTGGCAAGCTCACGAGATTTTACTGGTCGATAAAATAAGCTCCCGAATCTCCTGTCAACTCACCGCGGTCGGCTGCTCAGCGAGGAGAAGGTGGAGAGGCAAGGGGGCGGGGAGGAAAGCGGGCCTGCAATTGGCCCCTTCCTTTGTCGCCTTTAGGGAGAGAAACTGTTGCTGCCCTATGGCAGAGCAGCAACAGTTCCTCTCCCTAAAGGCGAGAAAGAAATTGGCCAATTGCAGGGCCGCTTTCCTCCCCGCCCCCTTGCCTCTCCACCTCCTCCTCCCCTCCTCCTCCGCGGTGAGTGAAAAACTGTCCACTGAAAGTCACAGCTAAGTGCACCATGGCTAAGTTTGTGTGTGGGGGGGAGGCGGCTGCTTGAAAACCCCTGACCTCCATCGCCTCCCCCCCACGGCACAAGGCGAGCACACCTCGCCGCTGACACAGGCGGCGGGGACTGCCCTGTCCCCCTGTCCCCCCTGCGCAAAACTACGCAGCCCCAGATCGCTCGCTTCTCCAGCCAGCAAAGCCGATTGCCCGGCTTTGCTGGCTGATGCAGGAAAGGAAAGCCTCACATTTAAAAAGCACGCCACTTTCTGGGACTACGGCGCCGTGGTGGCCTTCAAGCGCGGCCCTTCGCGGCGCCCCCCACCCGTTCCTGCAGGAAGAGATCGGGCACTTTACCGGGAGGTGGAGGCGGCGTGGGGCCGGACGCTGGGTGCCGGGGAGGGCGAAGGAGTGGACGCGCCTCTCAGCTGCAGAGCGGAACGGGGATGGAGATCCGCGGCGGAGTCCGGCGTTGGGAGCCTGGGGCCATGCGGGACCGTTCATCCAGGCTTGCCGGTCCACGCGCGCCTGGATGAGCGGTCCCGCATGGCCCCAGCGCCGGACTCCGCCGCGGATCTCCATCCCCGTTCCGCTCTGCAGCTGAGAGGCGCGTCCACGCCTTCGCCCTCCCCGGCACCCAGCGTCCGGCCCCACGCCGCCTCCACCTCCCGGTAAAGTGCCCGATCTCTTCCTGCAGGAACGGGTGGGGGGCGCCGCGAAGGGCCGCGCTTGAAGGCCACCACGGCGCCGTAGTCCCAGAAAGTGGCGTGCTTTTTAAATGTGAGGCTTTCCTTTCCTGCATCAGCCAGCAAAGCCGGGCAATCGGCTTTGCTGGCTGGAGAAGCGAGCGATCTGGGGCTGCGTAGTTTTGCGCAAGGGGGACGGGGACAGGGCAGTCCCCGCCGCCTGTGTCAGCGGCGAGGTGTGCTCGCCTTGTGCCGTGGGGGGGAGGCGATGGAGGTCAGGGGTTTTCAAGCAGCCGCCTCCCCCCCACACAGAGATAAGAGAGAGAAAGAAAGAGAGGGACAGAGAGAAAGAAAGAGAGGGACAGAGAGAAAGAAAGAGAGGGACAGAGAGAAAGAAAGAGGGACAGAGAGTAAGAAAGAGAGGGACAGAGAGTAAGAAAGAGAGGGACAGAGAGAAAGAAAGAGGGACAGAGAGAAAGAAAGAGAGGGACAGAGAGAAAGAAAGAGAGGGACAGAGAGAAAGAAAGAGAGGGACAGAGAGAAAGAAAGAGGGACAGAGAGTAAGAAAGAGAGGGACAGAGAGAAAGAGAGAGGGACAGAGAGAAAGATAGAGAGGGACAGAGAGAAAGAAAGAGAGGGACAGAGAAAAAGAAAGAGAGGGACAGAGAAAAAGAAAGAGAGGGACAGAGAGAAAGAAAGAGGGACAGAGAAAGGGAGAGAGAGAAAGAGAAAGAAAGGTAGAGAGAAAGAGTGAGAGAAAGAGAAGAGAGAGAGAAAGAAAGAGGGGGGAGAGAAAGAGGGAAAGATAGAGAGGGAGAGAGAAAGGAAGAGGAGAGATAGAAAGGGAGAGAGAGAGAAAGGGAGAGAGAGAGAGGGAGAGAGAAAGAGGGAGAGATATAAAGAGTGAGTGAGAGAAAGAGAGAAGAGAGAGAAAGAGAGAGAGAGAGAGAGAGGACAGAGAGAAAGAGAGAGAACTAGAAAGACAGAAGGACAGAGAGAAAGGGAGAGAGAGAGAAAGGAAGAATAAATATTAAATATTGTATTTGTTCCCATTTTGTTTTTTACTTTAAATAATGTATGTGCAGTGTGCATAGGGATTTGTTCACGCGTTTTTTTAATAGTCCGGCCCTCCAACAGTCTGAGGGACAGTGAACTGGCCCCCTGTGTAAAAAGTTTGGGGACCCCTGGGCTGGAACAAGCCAGGACCTGGGTAGTTCTTCCAGGGGAGGGGCTGATATTTCCTGCCCTACTAAGGAAAGATCATTGGAGTCTTCTAATGAATCCCCTCCTTGCAGCCAACAGGTTTTCACGCCGGGTCAACAGAAAGCACTGGGGAGCATTTTCCCCCCCATTCAAATAAACCTATTTGCCTGGTTCAGAGGTTTTTTTCCTTTGCAGATCCCAACTTACCTGTATCAAATACAGAGGGCCCCCTGAAGGATTTACCCCCGCTTCTTCTGGACTCAGTGTGGGAGATGATCGTGGTTCAGAAGTATCTGACCACCTGCAATTGATTATTTCCAAAGCTATTTCCTAGAGAATTAATTCATTCCCAGGGAATAACTCATTCAGCCTCCTCTGCCTAATTCTTGCTACCAGAGTCACCAATTACCTCTTTTGACTCAGGAAGTCTGGTTTGATCCACAGAGCCTTCCTTTCCAGGCTCCTTCCATAAGGAGTGGGGACTCCTTGACTGAGGAGGGAGGGTTCATGGCCCTATCAGAGGATAAGGGGTCATCATATGATCCTTCTCCTTTTACAGGTTTCTTTAATCCTGATTTATTCAAGTCCTTATTATGTTGAGACCAAGGCCATTACTAATTTGGATCCTGAACATGTGTCTGATCCTGGCCTAAGGGCAGGGAATGCTGGTAATGTGCTTTTTTCAGAGCCTACAATTGGGAATGAGTATGTACCACCACCCAAGCTATTTCTGGATGCTGTTCAGAGGCAATGGGTGAATCCGGGAGCAGGGGGCCCTCCTACAGGTACAGAAAGGAAGCTTTACAACATTTCTCCAGACCTGTCCCAGGTTCTTCAAATTCCAATGGTGGATTAAACCAGTGGCAGGTTTAATCTCGGCATGCTCTTACCTATCGATACGAAGTCTAAAGTCAGATGGCAAGAAGGTGAAATTGGCTCTTCGTAAAGCCCACCAGGCATCTGCCTGGGCGATTAAAGCCACCACATCTGCCTTATTTTTCAGTCGTACATTGTTACTCTGGCTTCACCAGATGCAGGAGAGAATCCCTTAGGAAGAAAGCAGGTTGCACCAGGATATTACCAAATTGATGGCTGTAGTTTTTGGCTGATGTTACCCTGAATGGGGCAAAGTTCATATCCAGGTCTAGGGCCTCTTTGATCACAGCCCGACATATGTTGTGGCTTAAGAATTGGCATGCTGAAAGCAAAAACAAGTAGAAGCTGGCATCAGCCCCCTTCAAGGGTGGCAAATTATTTGGGGATGCATCGAACCCCAATCTTATTGATACTAAAGGTAAGACCAAGATGTTGCCTTCCCTGTTTAAACGGAGTGATCTGCTCCCAGCTCCCTATTTTAGGAGACAGTTGTTTCGAAACCCAGAGCTGGAGCTTGACTTCAATCAAGCCCAAAGAACTTTTTTCCACAGGCAAGACAGACAACATGGCAGGTCAGAATTTTGGAACTACCAACCATTCCAGGGAAAGCAATCCTTTCATGGACTAGAAGTTGTCCCTACCGTCGTTCCAAGTAGTTGCAAGTCCAACCCTCCAATGGAGGATGGCTTAGACTCTAGAAACATCAGTGGGAGACTACCACATATGATGATTGGGTCATCAGTACAGTAAGGTATGGCTTGGTTTCTCTCTGTGCCCCTGGAGTTCTTTATTTGCTGTTCCATCTCTCAGGACACAATAAAGAGAGGCCTAATGGACGGTTCAAGTCATTTAGCTTGTTCCTGGAAACCAGTGGGGACAAGGCTTTTATTCAGTCCTGTTTGTGGTCCCAAAGAACTTTAGGGCATTGGGAGGAAATTTTGGATCTGAAACACCTCGACAGGTGTCTGATCTACAAACGTTTTAAAATGTAGACCCTTCAATCTATTTTGGAGTATATAGAGGAGGACAACTTCCTCACTTCCATTGACTTAACAGAGGCTTACCTTTATGTTCTGATTCTACTTGCTTATTCAATCGTACTTGTTTCTCTTATGCAGACAATCATTATCAATACAAGGCCCTTCCGTTCGGACAGTCATCTGCACTTCACATATTTCACTAAGCTGTTAGCAGCCCTGAAGGTCCATATCTGGTCTGATTCTACTTGCTCATTGACAGTACCTTCGTTTCTCTTATGCAGACAATCAATATCAATTCAGGGCCCTTCTGTACGGACTGTCATATACAACTCACACATTTCACCAAGCTTTTAGCAGTCCTGGTGGCCCATCTTTGGTCCTTACCCATCAGGGTCCAATATTACCTGGATGACACCTGGGATCTTATAAAAGTTTTTCAGGCCCTCACCGAATGACCTTTTAAGTCTTTGAGATCTACTAGCCTAAGGTTTCTTATCCTTAAGATATCACTCGTGGTGGCTATAACATCAACTTGGTGGATTTCTGAAATACCTGCTCTTTCGGTTGGAGTGGACCTCTGCATTTTTCATCAGGACAGAGTTATGCTATGATTTATTCATACTCTTGGTTCCACAGGGCTTCAGGAGTTGATTTTGCCCAACTTCGACCTTCACGTGCCCTGGAGCAAAGGTGACATACTTTACATGTTAGATGGGCTCTCCGTTTTTATATCAGAATAACCTCTTTCCTACATAGGTCCAAATCCTTATTTGTTTCTTTTCTACCTTCCACATTGGGCAGGAAGGTGTCCCCCTCAATGATGGGTAGGTGGATTAAGGTGCATTGCTAAAATGAGTTCCAGTCCCTTTCGATGGTTCAGCATATTCTGCCCACTTTACTAGGAGTGCTGCCACCACTACTGTGTGGGTGACACAAGCCTCTATTGAGGAGGTGTGTTGAATGACTACCTGGTCTTCCATTTCACCTTTCATCAGGCATTGTAGGTTAGACACTTATATTTTGACTGAATCAGCCTTTGGCAGGCAGCTTCTACAGAAGATTCACAAGGATAGGGAATCCTTGACCCAGACTGCTTCCCATCTGTAAGGACAGAGAGGCTTTGGTACGTCCCATTCCTGGATTCTCTGTCCCAGCCCTATGGAGAATAGGGCTACTTGATCCTATTCTCCTACTTGATACACCCTTTCTCATAGGTCCTACTTGATACACCCTTTCTCATAGGGCTTGGAAAGAGAAGCCAAGCCCATGCTAGCTGCAGTTTGGTCAGTGCCAAGGAGGGGTTTCTGTTTTGGCAGATCACAAGACTGTCATCTCTTCGCCTTCGCCAAAACTGGGGAGCCTTGTGACCTGCCAAAACAGAAAACCCTCCTGGCCACTGATTAGACTGAAGCTAGTTTGGGTTTGGCTTCTTTCTCCAAGTCTGACGAGAAAGGACATATCAGGTGGGACCAGCACCCATTCTATAAATGATTATTTTCTGGGGTAGTCTCTCACATCTTTAATCCATAATGAATCAAAAATAAATACATTGTGATTCAACAGGGTATATATGCTATATTGCCTTTCCATTAAATAATAGAAAGAAAAAATCACAAGAAAAAAGGAAGGAAAGAAAAATGAACTATATGTAAGTACACACACACAAACACAGGTACCATGGCACTTGTCATTAATTGGTCCTAGGAAGTGTGACAACTACTAAAAAATGAGTACTAAACAAACTATGACTAATATATAACCCTTTGTTCTGGCTGGAAAGGGTAGCAAGTCATGAGGCAGCCAACAACAGGTTCTAGCTTATATGTCGAGTATCAAACAGGTGACAAGTTCTAGGACAAAATTTTCATGACAAAATATGTTGAGATTCAAATTTCAAAACAGTTGAAATTTGTGTGTTTGTGTATTAGAATAAAGAAAAGAAATAAATTACTTCCATCTTTATCACCAATATAAAGAAATTTAGTGACTCTTCAGCAAATCCTATGCCCTATGTCATATCCGGTGTAAAAAGAGTCATGAAACACTTTTGCAGGCCTCAATTTATAACTGGTCATTTAACCCTGTTGCTCTGTTCAAAACCACTATACACTTGTACTGTTTACGAGCCTCTGTGACTCGCACCGAAAATTCTTTATTTTAAGTGCTTACATTTGGTCAATTTGAAAACTTCTTTCCCTTGGAAACTAGGTTGAACATATATGCACACAATGAAATAAAAATTGAAATAAAAAAATAATGCTTATTGGTTTATTTTGCTCATAAAAGCCTGCCCCGCCCCCTTTTTGTGATTTTTTTTTTCCAATTTATAGATAGTTTTGCCTGCAAACAATGTACAATTTTACTAAATTTGGTATGGACTTACTAGTTTTAACATTTTTGAACATAATGATATGAAAATTGAACTGAAAAAGATGATGCTTATTTGTTTATTTTGCTCATAAAAGGGCCGTGCCCCCCTGTTTTTTCAAGCATGTCCCTTTATAAATTTTTCTAGGCTCCTAATTCCAAATATTTTCAATAACTTTGGCATTGAATTACCAGTTTGGACATTTATGAACATAATGAAATGAAAATTGAACTGAAAACATTGATGCTTATTTGTTTATTTTGCACATAAAAGTCCCCCCCCCCGCTGTGTTCAATTATTCCAATTTATATAAAAATTATGCTATTAATTTCAAAATTACATACTTGTTTTTAGTAAAATGGATTTCTTTCATAAAATTAGTTGTCTGGCTATCATGTAAATCAATGGCACACAGCAAGGCCGAGGGGGGTGGCCCTTTTGTGACCAAAATAAACAAATAAGCATCATTTGTTTCAGTTCATTTCTATTTTTCATATGATCAGGAATGTTCAATTTAGTATATCAAAACTTTTAGGGGAAAATTCCTTAGAGATTTGTAGTGTAAAAAAATATAAACTGACACGAAATGCTCAAAAAATGGGAAGGGGTGGCTTTTTTGATCAAAATAAAAATATAAGCATCATTTTTTTTCAGTTCAATTTTCATATCATGTTCAGAAATGTTCAAACTAGTTTCCCAGTGAAAAAGGTTTTCAAAAAGACCAAATTTAAGTACCTAAAAAAAATATTTATGGTCCGGGTCGTATACGACCAGAAACAGACTCAACATGAGGTTTCTTTGCCCAGAAAAATCCCCCCCCCACAGCACCCCAAAATATTTTTATGATGATCAGCAATGTTAAATTGAATAAATGAATGCCTACGATATTAAAAATATTTCAGATTTGGAGCTTAAAAAAAGTTTAAAGTGAAAATGGTTGCAAGCAGTCGGGGAGGGGGGGACACCTTATTTCTTATTTAAAGCATCATTTTTTTCAGTTCATTTATATTTTTCTTATGATCAGCAATGTTCAAACTAGTAATCCCATACCAAATTTAGTAAAATTGGTCACATTTTGCAGGCTAAACTAACTATAAATTGAAAAAAAATTCACAAAAAAGGGGGCTTTTATGAACAAAATAAACCAATAAGCATTATTTATTTCAATTTTCATTTCATTGTGTGCAGAAATGTTCAACCTAGTTTCCAAGGGAAAGGAGTTTTCAAATTGACCAAATATAAGCACTTAAAATAAAGAATTTTACAGACTCATAAACAGTACAAGTACAACAGTACAAAATTCTCATGGAGAGAACCCCTGAAATGATGAAAAGTCATGAAATTTCAAGTTTCAGAAATGCAGGGAAAATTTTTACAGGGTCTCAAACTTTGATTTCGTGTTGCACAGACTCGAACAGAATAGCAGGGTTAATAACTGTTCAAAGTTATAATAGACTTTTAAAATGTTACTACAGTACTTAAAAGTTTACTCTGCTGTCATTCCCATGCAGTCATGTGAGCATATATGTGCACTTATCAATTGGCTTGCATTTACAACTGATTACAGGGTCACAGAGTCACATGAGCATAATTTGTGACATCTTTTTCAGCTTCTGGTATTTTTGCTGGTTTCCAGCAAAAAATGTCCTTTAGGAAGAATGGATTCACTTAAAAACTATTTGATTCATTTAATAACCATATTATTCACTTTATGGCAACCATATATTTGCTTTATGGCTGTAATAAAAATGGAATCCATGAAACAAACAATAGTCCAGCCACAATCACAATTTGCTAATGTGTCTATGGGGTCAGACACAATTTCCTTGTTTTAGTATAATGGAATTCCAGATTTAACAGGGTAAATGTGGGCGTGAAATAATATGGAAGTTTATGGTTTCTTAAATGGGGCTATATCTTCTTTGCCTATCAATGTTAATTAACAAATATTAATATTCTATGTAGATAGAGTATTGATATTGAAAAAAATATGAAAACAAAAGAAATAAAATGGTTGTAAAATTGTATTTTCATATTATACACATTTGCCACAAGACATGGTCAGGTGTGCTGCGAAGCTCAGCTTTCGAGACTAGAAGCTGAGCTTCACTCTTCGTGCCTTCTTTTTCGCGCCTTGTGTAAGATGAGCTTTGGGGCCCAGCAGGAGAGCTCTGGCCACAGCAGCATCAGACAGTAGCCGGGAGGCAGCTGCAAGCGGGAGCTCCAGGTCAGAGGCACCGGCAGCGCCCCGCCCAGCTGGAGCTTCCCTGGCGTCGGCGGCAAGTGTCCTTTGGGGCCCGGCAGGAGGGCACTGGCAGCGGGAGTGCGCCATCAGCAGCGGCACCGGGTAGTAGCTGGGGGATGGCGGCGGCGAGCAAGAGCTCCAGGGCAGAGGCACTGGCAGCGCCCTGCCCAGCTGGAGCTTCCCTGGCTGGGGCAGCAACAAGTGTCCTTTGGGGCCTGGCAGGAGGGCACTGGCAGTGGGAGCGGGAGAGTGCCGGCTGCAGCGGCTCCGGGCAATCGCCGGAGATGGCGGCAGCGAGAGGGAACTCCAGGGTGGAGGCACCAACGGTGACGATTCAATGTGTTGCTGGATGCCGTACATGCTGATGTTGCCCTGCTGGCTGGGCCGGAGATGCCAGCCCCACGCCCATGCCCAGCGCAGCGCCAGCATATACGGCATCCAGCAGCACGTTCAACTGCCGCCGTCAGGGCTCCCGCTCACAGTCAACCGCTCTGCCGCCACCCCTGGCTACTGCCCGATGCCTCTGTTGCTGGCGTGGTGTAACGAGAGAGAAAGAGAGAGCAAGAGAGACAGAGAGAGAGAGAGAAAGAAAGAGAGAAAGAAAGCAAGAGAGAGAGAGAGCAAGAGAGGGGGGAAGGAAGGAGAGATAAAGACAGAGGGAGCGAAGGAGGGAGAAAGAGAGGAAAAAAGAGCGGAAGGAAGGAAGAGAGAGAAAGAGGGAGAGAGAAATAGAGCGAAAGGGAGGAGGAGAGACATTCTTTTTGTCTAAACATTTTTTAGGCCCCCCCCCCCCCCCGCTCAATGTTCCCCAGGATTTTGAAAATATGAATAATGTGCCGCGGCTCAAAAAAAGTTGGGAAACACTGTTCTAGTGGTTCCCTACCCTTTTTTGGCCATGCCCCATCTCTCTAAAATTCTGACATATAATCCCCCCTCCTGTGATATATAATTCTTACTATTCAAAAATGAACTCCTACTCACAAGGAGGAAGCCTAAAAGGCCATTAACTTGGTTCTAACAAGGTTTTAATTGCCCTCATTAAAAATCAAATTGTCCCCCCCCCCCATAGGGTATGGGCCCCACATTGGGAACTACTGTCCTAGACATACAAACATAATGGAGCTTGCCTGTTACAATTGTATGTCATAATGCTTGTAAAATGTGACCAACCTGATTTTTCTAAATGTGTGAAGTGGTTTTTAAGTGAATGTGGTAGTTGTAAAGTGGTTGTAGTGGACATTACAGTGAATTAGCAGTTTTCTTGTGCCTGTTTTCAGCAAAACCATCATAAAAGGCTGTCATGGATTGCATGCTACTGCAAATTTCAAATTCAGGTCATTAGTTCTCTATTTTGGGTCATAATTTTGAATGGCTGCCAAGTGACTGGTTGTAAGTCCAGTGCAATCTGAATGTAAATTATAAGGTGGAACTATGATTTTTTACTTGAGTGGTCTATTTATTAAAAGTTATCAAAATCATTCATATCATCAAAGTTTTTCTACTCTACTAACAATGTTTAACAGTAGAATCAATTGCTTTATTTTTGCTAATGGAGATAGAAATATACGCTTCAATATTTCATTCACATTTGGAATGTTTTGCATAAGAAATTGGCATGTAAGAGAAAACATTGTAATTAATATTTTAATAAAATAATATATTAAAATAATCTTTAGTATAATGTGGTTATTTGACTGCAGAACAATAATATAGTATAAAAAAGTAAAGACCAAGGGCTTGGGTCCAATTTTGGTCCCATCAGCACATATGTTTGATACTCTGGAACTATAGAGAAAATAAGGGCTAATCTTAATCGCATTTAAGATACCTTTAATAATGCTCAAATGTTTGAGTTTGCATATAGTTTCTTTGTAATTATACTTTAATTTGGCCCTTTTGATTTTGATGTTGGGAATTTGTGTCATAAGAAATCATTTTGTTATAATTGAAAAATTATTTCAGTAGTCGAGAGAAGAGAAAGCAGTTGTGGTGGCTGTGGTTTTCTGAGATTACAGAGTTTGTAGAATAATATTCGTTTTTGTTTCCCACTCATTTTCAAGTAGTAACCAAACCACTAGCCACAATATGTCTCTTAGGAATTACTGTTTAATGTGATTTTAAACAGTTTGTTTAACAAATATACGTGAACTGTGCAAATGTATTTGTCTTCATAATTGACAGTCCTCCTTAAAGGTGGTAAAGATATATCAGTTTTAAAATAATGTGAATGCTTTAAAAATATAAAAGGAGATAAAATACTCTGAATGTAATTATCAAGTTAATAATTATATGTGCACTAGTGTATTGCTATGACAGATTTTATAATTGTTATTCCTATTTCAGTCATATAATACTTTTAAAATAATTTATTAATAAGCTATTATATATTGATGTTGATGCTCATGATTTAAACATCACTCATAGTATATTAACATAGCATTATGTGAATGATGCTGTTAAAATAAAACAATTTGTTTTTATAAAACAAAGTGTTATAAAACCCCAATACCTATTTTTAAGAATAGAATATTAAAATCTGTAAAATTATTAATGCTAGAGTTCATAAAAATAGACCCCATATAAAAACAGTAATATTAATATAGCAGGGATAAACAAATGTTTTAGAATTTAACTGTCTTTGTCCAACAGACAATTTGTAAGAGTTTTTATTCAAAACATCTAGAGGATACAAAGTAGCTCAGTCCTATAAAAACAATATTTTTATTAAAATAAAATTAATAATATTTGCTCCATGTTTTCAAATGAGTTTTGACTCTTGATGCTAACATGGAACAAGCCCAGAGGTGGATTCCTCCCAGTTTGGACCAGTTCACCTGAACTGGTAACCACCCTCTGGTGACATCATGGAACAAATTTGGTCATTGCTGGTCGGTGGGTGCTAACATCTTTTTAATTTTTTGTTGATTTTTTTTCTGGGTTTTTTTTCTTCTCCACATGCACAGAAGCCGAGTTTCCAGCACTATGCATGCATCTCTATCTTGTTTTTTGCTTCCCCTCTATTTTTTGCTGGGTTTTGCTCTGTGAAGGCTTGCACCTTCGCCATGTACATCCACAGAACTGCCTCCTCCTGCCTACACACAGGTAATCATTTATGCTAGGCTACCCTTCCTGTCTTCCAAAGGCTGCTGGGATTGGGGGGAGAGAGCAGCGCAGCAACCTTTGCACAGTGGTTAGAAGCCTCCCGCCTCCAGTCAGCATCTGCCAAAGGCTGCAGGGCTGAGGAACAGAGCAACCTTTGCACAGTGGAAGCTTTCTGGGCTGGTGGCTCCCTCCTGCCCTGCTCAGCATGCCCCAAAGTGCCCTCCTTACCATCATTACCCCCCTACCACAGCCCTGCTCTTCCGCTGCTGCTCTCTCCTGCATTACAGGAGTCAGTCTTGGTGCAGTGTCCAGGGCATGTGGATCCTTGCTGGGTGGCCCAGCAGCAGCAGCATTGTCCACAGCCCTGAGGTCCTTCACTCCGAGTCAGTGTGCACCAAGCCATGCAGGGCAAGTGTGCTGCCTGGGAAGCAGAGAGACCTCCGGAAAAGCACATTCGCTTTCATGCTTTGGCTGTGATTCCTTGGCATAGTTGGATCCAGAGCAGAGCGAGTACAGATCTGGGTGGCTCCCGACATGCTTTGGTATACACCTCTCCTTGCAATGGGGCAGAGAGAGCTCTGGTTCCCCAGCTGCCCCTTCCTGTGCACTGGCTGCCATTCACCAGCAATGTAAAGCCTTGCTGCCTGCCATGCATGGCTGGTGCACTCTGACTTGGAATAAGGGACCATGCAACCAGGCAGGTCACATATCAGTGCAGCTCAGCAAGTCAAGGGCTGAATTTCACTCTTGGGGGGGGGGAAGAGTTGGATTTGGCTTTCCAGGAATCTGAGTCAGCCATGAGGACTTGAAATTTGAGCTGGCGATCTCACTGGCCAGACCAACCGGCCTGTGAAGGAGGTGGGCAGCTGAAAACGGTGTGGAGGTGCGGGTGAAGGCTAGAGGTGATTAGAGGGGGTGCAACACGAATCACCCTGCAGTTCCTTGGCTCCCCTAGTTCTTTGGCTCGTCTGGGCTGCAACTGAGACTACTGCCGTGAGCCATCAGAGGTAGCACAGTGCACAGCTGGGAGCATGCTAAATTTGCCCTCTCCGAGTGCCATTGCCCCTGACCATGTGGGATAGCATGAATGTGGCTCTCCCGGAACTTGGCAACAACAATGCCAAAATGTTCTCTAGTCGGTCAGCAAGAAAAAGGCTGCTTCGTGATTTCCCTCCATTGTCCTTCCTGGCCGAAAAGCCATGGCTGGTGGACCATGGAAGCAGGGTCCTATTCCTGCTCCCTCTTGACTGGGGGCCTTGGCGTTCCTTGATGAAACCACCCTCGAGGATCCAGAGAGAAACCTTTCTCCTGCATGCTCATCTCGTGGATGGGACCTGGCTGGCCCAGCTAAGTTTACCAGCAGGAATTGGATGCTTTGACTGCAACTGTGGGGAAGGCATGTCAGAGGTGACAAGGGGCACTTTTCAGCCATGAAGGGTAACAGAGGGAAAGCTGAGGCTATCACTGCCACCCCAGTGTCCCGACCTGGATATGGGGATGGAGTGTCAAAAAAAAAGTCAAGAAGTTCCCATTTTTTTACCACTGTTTCAGTGGGCGTGATTTGATGGGGTCATGTGACTGTGTGTGAATGACATCAAGTTTGCCACACCCACTCAGTCGCATGACCATTAAACCACAGCCACAAAATAAGCCAAGCCCACAGAACATGTAGTAAGACGATGTTTGGCAGTTACTAAATTTGTTTTTTGTCAAAGGCAGGATGAAAAACTCATAGTCTCATTGCTTGCAGTATAGTGACTGCTATATCAAACTGGAGTCGTTTTAATACTTAAAATTGTTTCCTCCTCCTCTTCCTCCTCCTCTGCTTCTGCTTCTTCTTTTGCTGCTTCTCCTCCTTCTGCTCCTTTTGATACTAATTTGCACATCTGAGTTTCTTCTGGTTCCTGGCATAACACTGGTAATAGAGTAATTTAGGGAATATTTGCCTATGGAATGTTAACCCAAATTCCATTTCACATGGACTAGCTCAATGCCAAAATCACAGCCACAAAAACTTTTGCAATTGCTAGTGTGGTTTTCCAGCAAATATATCAAGAATATTATGTAACCAATCATATAATTCTTTTGTAATGCAAACAGAAAGCAAAAGGGACTAAAAGATAAAAGGAAATGTGCTATCAAGTAAGGATTGAAAGATAAATGTGTACATTCCAAATATGCTAATGACATTGAAATTGCATTAGATGTACTTAGATATGATCACTGGAATGTTATTAAAAAAGGCAACAAACCAGAGATTGGATTCATTAATTAATATAATTAAAGTTATAACAATGTTTTTTAAAAAAATAACAATTACCATATTATTACTATAGCTATGCTTTAATAATAGTTAATTTTAATTTCTATATAACAAATAATTTATTGCTATATTTTATTATTATATTGTTATATATGAAACTGCCTACATTTAAGCCAAAAACATTTCAATAAGGGAGAATTTCTAAGAATCTTAACTCTTTAAAGGTCTTAGTATTGCCTAACAATTTATAATTTTTAACTTCCTCTAGTCATATGAGCAGATATTTCATGGAGTTACTGAGAGCTTCACTTATAAAATGGTCAACCATTTAAATATGAGCCAGCAGTGTGCAGCAGCTGCCAAAAAAGCCAACACAGTTCTAGGGGTTGCATTAACAGGATAGAATCAAGATCATGTTAATACCATTTTATAAGGCTTTGGTAAGGCTACACTTGGAATACTGCATTCGTTTTTGGTCACCACGATGCAAAAAGAATGTTGAGACTCTAGAAAAAGTGCAGAGAAGACCAACAAAGATGATTAGGGGACTTGAGGCTAAAATATATGAACAATGGTTGCAGGAACAGGGCATGGGTAATTTAATTAAAATAAGGCAGTGTTCCAATATCTCAGGGGTTGCAACAAATAAAAAGGAGTTAACCTATTCTCCAAAGCACCTGAGGGTAGAATAAGAAGCAGTGGGAGGAAACTAAGCAAGGAGAGAATTAACTTAAAACTAAGGAGAAATTTTCTGACAGAACAATTAATCAGTGGAACAGCTTTTATCCAGAAGTTATGAATGCTCTAACACTGGAAGCTTTTAAGATGTTGGATAACCATTTTCCTGAAGTAGTGTAGGGTTTCCTGACCAAGTAGGGGGTTGGATTAGAAGACCTTCAAGGTCCCTTCCAACTCTTGTTATTATAAGAAATATAATGTTTTATATCTTTAAATATCCACCCCATGTCCAATCAACGAAGCAGTGGAAGTGATGTGCCGTTGTCTGGAGGCTGTTGGGGCCTGGATAGGTGCCAACAGACTCAAACTCAACCCTGATAAGACGGAGTGGCTGTGGGTTTTGCTTCCCAAGGACAATCCCACCTGTCCGTCCATCACCCTGGGGGGGGGGGGAATTATTGACCCGCTCGGAGAGGGTCCGCAACTTGGGCGTCCTCCTCGATCCACAGCTCACATTAGAGAACGGTCTTTCAGCTGTGGCGAGGGGGGCGTTTGCCCAGGTTCGCCTGGTGCACCAGTTGCGGCCCTATTTGGACCGGGACTCACTACTCACAGTCACTCATGCCCTCATCACCTCGAGGTTCGACTACTGTAATGCTCTCTACATGGGGCTACCTTTGAAAAGTGTTCGGAAACTTCACATCGTGCAGAATGCAGCTGCGAGAGCAGTCATGGGCTTCCCTAGGTTATAGATGTTAGGATATTTTAAATACCTTATTTTTTCTACACTGTTTAATATATGTTGTTATGAGCCACCCTGAGTCTGAGGAGAAGAGTGGCATAAAAGTCAAACAAACAAATAAATAAACAAACAAACAAACAAACATCTAAAAATATAGTTAGCTCATATAATTGTACATAATTTGTAATTTCTTAATATATGCTTTTCCAAATAGATCACACTAGGAAATTAAAGCTAAGAATGCTGCTACTATTTTCATTATAAAGCTATAGTAAATAAGTTTGGACCCTGCAAATCTGAATACAGTGTTCCCTCGATTTTCGCAGGAGTTACGTTCCAAGACCTCCCGCGAAGATCAATTTTCCGCGAAATAGCGGTGCGGAAGTAAAAACGCCATCTGCGCATGCGCACCCTTTTTCCATGGCCGCGCAAGGGCTTGAAGTTGGAGGCGGGGAGCGACAAAAGTGCGGAGGCTGGCAAAGATTGCTTTTAATGTCGGCCACCCACCCAGCGCCTCCGGCCTCCTCGCCGCTACCCCCCGCCCGCCCGATTTGCCCTTCTCACTGGCTTTCTTGGGGCATGAGTCCTCCTGCAGCAGCGCTGGCGGCTACGGCTTCTCGCCCTCATTTGGCCGCTAGCCGCTCTGAGTGCTTTGAGAATGCCCGCCCCACCCCTCTTGTAGTCCCTTGGCTGAGAGCGCTTTCGTCCCAGCTGTCAGCGAGGGGGGCTGCAGGATGCAGGACAGGCGTTCTCACAGAGAGCAACAGACAGAGCGATATGGAAAGGAGAGAGGGAGAAAGAGAGAAAGAGCAAGAGGGGGGAGAGTGGAAGGCAGAGAGAGAGAGAGAGAAATGATAGAAAAAAGGGGAGGAAAAAAAAGAAATGAGAAAATGATTGAAGCAGAGAATGACAGAAAGAGAGAGAGAAGTGACTCTTGACTCATTCATTCATTCTTCTATGTCACTCAGTCCCAACACTTTTAACCCATAAATTACCATCTCCCATCCCCTTAATTACCATTTCCCCTTCCCATTACTGTACCTCTACCTGTACATTAATAAGACACTTAGTCATCCTGAGTTATAAATGATAATTATTTATTTACATTTTTTGGGGGGGGGTTATTTGCAAAAAATATTAGCATAACTAGGATAACTCGGGATCTTCTTCTATCACCATTTCATCGGGCACTTCTACAATGGACGCTGAAGGTGATGGTGTGACAGACCTCTTGGTTTTCGTGACAAACATAGTTATGGGCAGTTGTTGGCGCAGTTTCTTTTTCTGGGCTAACATGGCTCTGTATGGTGCAATGGTGTTGTCAAGGGAGGCCTTAAAGTGTATAGAGCGAGTCATGTTGGGATCCCAAAGTTCCACCATGCGTTGGAGATGTGCAGCAGCTCTGTGCACTTCTGCAAGCCGCTCAAGCGTTAGGCCAACATCTTCTTCTTCCTCAGCTTGTTCAGCTTCCTCTTCTTCCTCTTCTTCACTCGCTGACCTGGTCAGCTCCCCCAGATCTTTGTCTGTCAGCGGTAGGCCATGCTCATCAAGCAAACCATTGATTTCATCTGGTGTCATGTCAACGAAGCCTTCTCCACCCAGTGCCTGTGCCAGCTTCACAGATTTCTGGACTGCAGCATGTTGAATTTCTTCGGGAGCAAATCCCTTGTAATCATGCACCACTTCTGGCCACAATTTCTTCCAGCAGGCATTCATTGTCTGTGACTTCATATCCATTAAGGCATTCTGAATGTTCTTCAGACACGATGCGATCGTGTACTGACGCCAGTAGCCCTTCAATGTGAAGTTTTCATCAGCGTCCATTGCTTCCACGCGACTTCCAAGGGAATTGCGCGTGTACAGTGCCTTAAATGCGCGGATAACACCTTGATCCATCGGCTGGATAAGCGATGTGGTGTTTGGTGGCAAGAATTCGACTTGTACCCCAGCATGTTCATGTGCCAGGTCATCATGGCCTCTAGCATTGTCCATTAGGAGAAGCACTTTGAAATTGAGTCCTTTGCCAGCCGAATAATCCTTCACCTGTGGGATGAAGCACTGATGAAACCAGTCCCGCGTGAGGGCTTTTGTAATTCATGCTTTAGGATTTTGTATCCAGTACACTGGCAATGCATTCTTATTTCTGTTCTTGAGGGCTCTTGGATTTCGTGACTTATAAATTAGCCCTGGCTTCATCAAAAAGCCTGCTGCATTTCCACACATGATCAAAGTTACCCGATCTTTTTGGACCTTAAAACCAGGGGCTTTGGCTTCCTCTTGCATCAAGAAAGTCCGTGAAGGCATCCTCTTCCAGAACAGGCCTGTTTCGTCCATGTTGAACACCTGTTCTGGAAGGTAGGCCCCTTCTTCAATTAGGTCTTTAAACGTGCCATGGATGTACTGCTCGGCTGCACCTGTATCTGCTGAGGCAGCTTCTCCGTGCAATGAGACACTCCTCAGGCCATAGCGCCGTTGAAATTTATCGAACCACCCTTTGCTTGCTTTGAATGTGGATGGGGCCAAAGAAGCAGTCGATGTTGATGGCTTGGGGTCTTCAGAGTCATCAGCACCTTCACCAGCACCTTCTTTTCCCTCATCTGCAGAGAATGACAGGAAAGGGAGAGAGAAGTGACTCTTGATTGAAAGCATACAGTATGGTAAAAGCACTTAAATACCTGTAATGACAGAATAAAAAAACCCAGCCCTCACCTGTGTTTGACAATGGTTCTTTTCCCTCATCTGCATCGCCTCCTTCTGTATTTGCAAGACGGGTGTAGAGTTGCTGTGCCTTTGTCCGTATGGTGTTGGTATCCAAAGCAATGCTCTTTTTACGTCAGTCTTGTACCCACACGGACAAAGCAGCTTCCATTTTCATAAGGCGTTTGTTTCTAGGCGTCACCATTCTTTTTGCAGCCTTGTTGAATGTTATCAGAGAAGTTTGCCTTATCTTCTTTTCGTCTTTCCGAATGTATCGCACACTCGATTCGTTGATCCCGTAATGCCGACCAAC
Source organism: Erythrolamprus reginae (assembly GCF_031021105.1). Taxonomy (NCBI): domain Eukaryota; kingdom Metazoa; phylum Chordata; class Lepidosauria; order Squamata; family Dipsadidae; genus Erythrolamprus; species Erythrolamprus reginae. The sequence continues at coordinate 77,418,315 of NC_091950.1, forward strand.
ATCTGCATAAGAGCGTCCCTCTTTTAGCATGTCCAAAAGTTCAATTTTCTCCTTAATTGTCAGCATCTTCCTGCTCTTTTTAGCGTCGCCGCCTCCGCTCCGCGTGCAACGTTTAGGAGCCATCTTCCAACAAGTTTTAACAAGTTGCAAAAGTTCCAAAGCACGCTGGGATAACACCACTGATTGGCCGAGATTTCTGTCCATCAGCATTGTCGGGCGAATTTTTTGCGATGACAATGCTGATTAGCTGACATTTCGGTGCATCAGCATTGTCGGGCAAACTTTTTGCGATGGCAAAGCTGATTGGCCGAGATTTCGGCCAATCAGCAATGGCAGACGTAAGTTTGGTGATGACGTATGACGTCATCGGGCGGGAAAAACCGTGGTATAGGAAAAAAACCGTGGACTATTTTTTAATTAATATTTTTTTTAAAAACCGTGGTATAGCCGTTTCGCGAAGATTGAACCCGCGAAAATCGAGGGATCACTGTATGCCTTCCTTTTGCATTTCTACCTCAGACTCAAATTTCTTTTATGTGACATTGTTTTGGTTGCAGTTCCTCCTCCTCAAAATTGTTCCTACAGCCCATTACACTTGGTAAGAAATTGAGAACCCTAATTTTATCTAACTTTTATTAACTTTTAAGTAATGTAGTAGCTCTTTATTTTTGCCTGTCTAGAATTACCATATTTTTTGGAGTATAAGATACATCGGAGTAGAAAATGCACCTTGGTTTTTGGGGAAGAAAATAAGGAAAAGGATCTGCTTACCAGATATTCATCTTGCTAGCATCCTTAGTCTGGTCAGTTTCAGCACATTATTTTATCCCCTGGTAAGGGCTTAAAAAAACCCCTTATTTGGAGAGAGTAACAATGAAAGAACTTGCAAGCCAGTAGGAACTGGGAACATTGCAGTGTCGGCTGACAACAAGTCAGTCGAGGTGTCTGGGGCCCGTCCTTGTCCACCTGTCTGGTGGGAGTTTGACTTTGCGACACGTGATGAAGTGGACAAGGCCATTGGAGCTGTGAGTTCCGCCACCTGGTTACTGGATGAGTGTCCCTCTTGGTTGGTTTCAGCTGGGTCCAGGAGATTTATTTATGGTTTGGTTTGGTTTGGTTTGGTTTGGTTTGATTTGATTTGTATGCCGCCCCTCTCCGCAGACTTGGAGCGGCTCACAACAATAATGCGAACAATGTATCACAAATCTAATATTAAAAAGTCTCTAAAAGCATCTTATTTAAAAAGCAGACATACACACAAACAAACCATGCATAAATTATATAGGCCAGGGGGAGACAGCAGAGGTGAGTTTTAAGAAGTTTCCGAAAGGCAAGAAGGGTGGGGGCAATCCAAATGTCTTAGTTGACGGGACCCGGAGAAGGCCAACTCTCTGGGACCTAACTAGTCGCTGGGATTCGTGCTGTAGAAGGCGGTCCCAGAGATTGTCAATGCTTCTTTGGGGGGGTCCTTCCCGGCTCCTTACAAGGAGGCACTTGTGTGCCCCCTCCTCAAGAAGCCTTCCCTGGACCCAGCCGTGCTTAATAACTAACATCCAGTCTCCAACCTCTAGTCCTCGGGGAGGGGCGGCATACAAATCTAATAAATTATTATTATTATTATTATTATTATTAATTATTTACAGGGAAGGTTGTTGATAAGGTGGTGGCGCTCCAACTTCAGCAGTCTTTGGAAGAAGCCGATTATCTAGGCCCTCAACAGTCTGGATTCAGGCCCGGCTACAGCACGGAAACCGCTTTGGTCACGCTGATAGATGATCTCTGGCGGGACAGGGGCTTCTCCTCTCTCCTGGTGCTTCTTGACCTCTCAGCGGCTTTCAATACCATCGACCTTAGTATCCTTTTGTGCTGACTGAAGGGGTTGGGAGTGGGAGGCACTGTTCTTCAGTGGTTCTCCTCCTACCTCTCTGATCGGTCGCAGTCGGTGTTAGTGGGGGGTCAGAGGCCAACCTCTAGGTCTCTCCCTTGTGGGGTGCCTCAGAAGTCGGTCCTCTCCCCCCTGCTATTCAATATCTACATGAAACCGCTGGGTGAGATCATCCAAGTACATGAGGTGAGGTATCATCAGTATACTGATGATACCCAGTTATATATCTCCATCCCATGTCCAGTCAGCGAAGTGGTGGAAATGATGTGCCAGTGTCTGGAGGCTGTTGAGGCCTGGAGGGGGGGGGGTCAACAAGCTCAAACTCAACCCCGACAAGACGGAGTGGCTGGGTTTTGCCTCCCAAGGACAATTCCATCTGTCCGTCCATTACCTGGGGGGGGGAATTATTGCCCCCCTCGGGGAGGGTCTGCAACTTGGGTGTCTTCTTCCATCCACAGCTGACATTGGAACATCATCTGTCGGCTGTGGCAAGGAGGGCGTTTGCCCAGGTTCGCCTGGTGTACCAGTTGCGGCCCTATTTGGACGGAGTTGTTTTAGTTTTAATAGTAATAGATTTTGGTTTTGTTTTATTATTAATTTCTTTTAATAAAAAAGAAGGGATTTTCCCCCTTATTTGTTTGTTTGTTTGTTTGTTTGTTTGCTTGCTTGCTTGCTTGCTTGCTTGCTTGCTTGCTTGCTTGCTTGCTTGCTTGCTTGCTTGCTTGCTTGCTTGCTTATCTATCTATCTATCTATCTATCTATCTATCTATCTATCTATCTATCTATCTATCTATCTATCTATCTATCTATCTATCTATCTTTTATAATTCTTTGCCGCCCAGTCCCGAAGTTGCCGTTCAGACACTATACTTTTCCGCCCACACCGAAAAAAAATTAGAGGGAACATTGCTGCCAGCCATTATCTTACTGCTGACCTTTATTCTTTGTCCGAATCACAGACAAGGTCTTCTTCCACACAAAGACACCAAATTTTTTTTTGCAGAAAATCAGTGGGGTCATATAGGTGCAGGTCTTTGGATCATACTGGTATGAACCCACCACTGCTGGTAGGTGGAAAAAAATGCCCAAATGGACAAATTGGAAGTGTGGTTTCCCAAACTTCCGGTTTGTCCGTTGGGGGATTTCCACCCCCCCCTGAAGCATCCGGAGGACAAAACTGCCTTTCCAAAGGTTGAAAATCAGTTGTCTAGCACACATATGCACATTGGAACTGACATGGGACAAAGTCTCGTGTGCCGTCACATATGACTCTGCATGCCACCCGTGGCACACATGCTATAGGTTCGCCATCACGGCCTTAGAATCTTGAAGGATATATCTGTTGGGGTAAGAAAGGTAAATATTTAATTTGGCAAGTGTTTTGTGTATTGGTGTGTGCAAATAAGGAATTGAACTTTGATTGGATTATTCTATACAATCATTGGTTTGACCCTGAAAAGATCAAGTAAAATAACATATGATTATTAGATACCTTCCTTGTTTCTAATCATACAGGTAGCTCTTGACTTATGGCCACAATTGGGACCAGAATCTTGGTAGTTAATTAAGTAAAACATTTGTTAAGTGAGATGCCCAAGTCAGTCCTTTACTTAACAATTATAATTCTGGCACCTGCTTTCAGTTGTTAAGTGATCTCCTAGGTTGTTATGTGACCCGAAATGAAAAAGTTACCTGCCAAATTCAGTTCCCTTCCATGAGATAAGTGCTCCAATAGGCTGCAAGAAATGTTTTGACATCAAACAACTAGTTGTAAATTAAAGATTACCTGTATTGTGTTTCATGCTTCAAGGTATGATTTATTACTATAGTTTTAGCATGATTAAATATTCTGGCAATCTTATCTCCCCCTTTCTCCAATGAGCCAATTTTTCCTTGGCTTTTTGTATCCAGTAATCTAATATGTGTTATGAATTGGACAAATAAAATAAACTGAGAAACTCTTCAGATAAAATAGTCAGAGAGCTAGGGCATTAAGTGGATGCTTCAGAGTCACCTTACACTGTTTTATACTTTGCCATTCGGCTTTACTCCCTCATCGCGACCCCAGTTACACCAATGTGCACCAACTCTCTTTTTGCTTATGCAGCTACAGAAATAATACCTGGAAACATGGCTAGGTGTTGTAGAGTATCTTTTACATTGGAAATAAATTGTTAATCATATACACGTTCAAATTTCCTTCACACTCATGTATAAGAGTAACTAGTTTTCAAAGATAATTGTGAAGATTTTTTGCTTTTTAAAAAAAATCTCTTAATTTGACTTTCTATTCTGTATTGTCCCTTGGGTGATGCATTTTGTTGATGGTTTGTCTAAGACAGCGATGGCAAACCTATGGGGCCATATTTGCTGGCACACAAGCTGTTACTCTAGCTCAGCTCCAATGTGCATGTGTATGCCAGCCAGTTGATTTTTGACTCGCCCGGAGGCTCAGGGAAGGCATTTTTGGCTTCCAGAGAGTCTCCAGGGGGAGGGGGGAATGGGGGAGGGCATTTTTGCCTCTGGAGCCCAGGGAGGATGAAAAACAAGGCTACTGGGTCCATCAGAGTTTAGGAAATGGCTGTTTCAGGTCTCCAGAGGGCCTCCAGGGAGGTATGGGAGGCCATTTTTGCCATCCCCAGGCATTGAATCATGGGCATGCGCCATAACTCACGCAAACAAACTTTCGGCACCCAAGGAAAAAAAAGGTTCGCCATCTCTGGCCTAAGACTAAATATAGTTAAACTAATATTTGATTTATAATCTTTTATAGAACAGTGGATTTCATTCAATGGCTAGAGGCTTCTTCCATATCTGTGGCTCTAATAAGAATCTTTTTCACTAATAAAAAGTATTATTGTATCCCTGCAGTTTTCTCTACTTAGCATAAATATATGTTTTATGTATAAAAAAGGGGATTTATTTGTAGAAAATGTTTTAATGGTCCAAATAGCAAGAGAGTCATTGCTGCCAAGGTTAAAGTTTCCAGGCTGTAATCAATGCATCAGTAAGGAGTAAATGTTTTGTTGAATGCAATTGTATCATTGTTTCATAACTTTTATAATAATTTATTGAACCGAATTAAGGTACAATTTGCAGTTAATTGTTTATGGACTTTGTCTCAAAATATATTTGTATACATGTAATTCAGTATGATTCATAATACTTACGTAGGAATATTTCTTCTATGTTTTAAAGAGAAGTTCTGATATTTCAGAGCTAGATTTATTTCTTCCCATGAATACATAGCATGCATGCTTGACTTCCAATTGTTTGTAAATACAGTGGTACCTCTACTTAAGAACTTTTCTAGATAAGAATTGGGTGCTCAAGATTTTTTTTGCCTCTACTTAAGAACCCTTTTCTACTTAAGAACCTGATCCCGGAAAAATTTCCCAAGAAATTTGAGAGCAGCATGAAGGCCTGGCCAGTTCCCTGCCATTCCCCCTTTAATCTTGGCCATCTCGGGCTTTTCTGGGCTGCCAGAGGAGCCTTTCAGTGGCGCTTATGGAGGCTTTGGCATCCCAGAGTGAATGGAGCGTTTTCCTTTCTCTGGGCGCTTGGCGAGGGAATAAACCACTTCGCTGTGGTGACTCCCTCATGCTGCCTCCCATACACCTGGTGCCTCTCGGAGCGTCTGAGCACGGAAGGGCAAAAGGGGGCACTCACCTCACCTTCTTCCTTTGGCAGGGACTGTCCTCTTCCTCCTCCTCCCATCCAATTTTCCTTTCTCTGGGCGCTTGGCGAGGGAATAAACCACTTCGCTGTGGTGACTCCCTCACGCTGCCTCCCATACACCTGGTGCCTCTCGGAGCGTCTGAGCACGGAAGGGCAAAAGGGGGCACTCACCTCACCTTCTTCCTTTGGCAGGGACTGTCCTCTTCCTCCTCCTCCCATCCAATTCTTTGCACGCATTATTTGCTTTTACATTGATTCCTATGGGAAACATTGCTTCTACTTAAGAACATTTCTACTTAAGAACCTGGTCACGGAACGAGTTAAGTTTTTAAGTAGAGATACCACTGTATATCAGTTTACAAAGCTTGTAGAAGAAAATTATTATATTGAACTGGTTCATTGAAAATAGTTTTGTTTCAGAACTGAGGAAGTTTCTTGGATGAGAAGCAAAATGTCTTCCAGGAAAAACAAAGAAAATCCAGTTGCCTTTTGAACAACAATAACAATAAAAAACTTTTGGGAGCAATTTCATTTCTAAAACAATACCCTACCTCTCCCATCTTTTTGTTTTTAAGGGAGTTATAGGTACAGGCTTTATTTTATTCTGATATACTAGTGGGAAGTAACTTTTATTCCTATAATCTATGTCTACATCATAAATTCAGGATATAGAAGGGAGGACTTGTTTACCATTATGGAAACCCTTTTTATAGTATTTTAAAATAATTTTTCTCCATCTCCTTCTCTCACTTTCCACCAAACTCTGCTCTTAAAAATAATGAAATCTTTCTTCTCTGATGGATGATAAGGATTAAAAGTTTTGCATTGCTTGTTAATGTTAACAATAAATTCTGTTTAAATCAGTGAGCGAATAATTAAAATATATAGTTAATTTGAAGTACAACAAAATATGCATTAGATTTTTTGTTTGTAGAGCAGGATTTATTTTCTCGCACTCTGGTCTGATGCTTTCCCTACATGCTGGAACTATTCAGGAGGTCTTTTTGATTGAATGTCTAATATTCAAAATTCATCAAAATCTGAATTAAAAAAGCAAGGTATTTTTTTGTGTGACGTCTATCAAAATATGAAGCAGGAAATAATTATTTGAGAGTTCTCATTTCTTAAATCCATAAAATTTTTATCACCAACCTTTGAAAAGCACAGATAAAGTTGTATATAAGAGGCAGACAACTCTTTCTAATCCTTGTTTATCTACCTAGCATGCTGATTTAAAATGGATTTCAGTAAACAGCTTGAAAGAAGAATATATTCCATGCATTCCATGCATGCAAGGTTTTAATTAAAGCAAATATGTAAAAACATATATAAAACAAAATAATTTGAAAAGTAATTCAGTATGAATTTGGGAGATTTTTCTCTTATGTGGTAAAATTGTTTAATTAGCTCTTGGTATCCAAACATGCAAGTTGAACGAAGAGAAGTTTGGGATTATGATTATAGTTTTATTAAATGTCTTAGATACAGACTAACGTTTTATTTCTAGCACATTTTGTGTGTCTTTAGAACCACATTATTTCATTAATGATATTTGTTTGCGATGCAGCAACGTTACTGATTTTCACTGATAACCTATTTCATAAATTCAGGGAGTGATTCATATTTTAGCTTTTGTACAAAGCATGAGAAGTAAAGACTAAAGACTAACAGTGCAATACTAATGAGTGGTGATGAACATAGGAAATTAGGAAGGGAATTAATCAGATTCCTGATTAATTATATTTCTGTTCTTTTTAATATATTTCAAAATCTAAAAATAGCTTAAGTTTGGTAATCAGAAATTTAAGGCAATGTGCATTTTGTATATTGTGAATTTAGTAACTGGGAAATAAATTATGTATTTTAGAGGAGTCATACTTGATAAAGTAAATTGTCGGAGAAAAATATATACAGTAAGCATAACTTTAATAATTGAAACAAGTATGATTTGAAAGTAATTCACATTAGTTAATGCCTAAATATTCTGTATTGCTTGGTGAATAAAACTTGCAAAAATCTTTACTTAAGATAAAATTATAGTACTTTTGATATTTTATGTAATTAATATATATTATGTTCCTAAAATTAATCTTAAAATAGCGAGTAATAATGTACTGACAAAACCAAACAAGATAAATGACAACAACTTAAATATTATATTACCTTATGAGCAAAAAAGATATAAAGCATGATTGACAGAAAAATATCAAACACTTCAATTCAATATGCTAGAGAATAATGAATAATACATTATAATAATCATATAATAATAAATCAGACAAATTAATCAGCAGGCTGCAGAAGTACAAGGGAGAATGCTATGAAATTATGTTAACAGAAAATGTAGGTTTGTCAAAGAGAAAATTAAATTAAAGAAATATGTTCCTTTATGACCATTATGTGCGAATTCATACACAAGATGCATGAATTACAATAAATACATTTTTAAAAATTATAACTTAAAAATAAACACAGCATAGTCTATTCCTTGAGATTCTTAAGATTGTAATTGCTTGATTCATTGATTATACAGTGATCCCTCGATTAGCGCGGGGGTTACGTTCCAAGACCTCCCGCGCTAATCGATTTCCGCGTTATAGTGGTGCGGAAGTAAAAACACCATCTGCGCATGCGCGCCATTTTTTTCATGGCCGCACATGCGCAGATGGTAGAGTTTGCATGTGGGCGGCGGGGAAGACCAAGGGAAGGTTCCTTCGGCCGCCCAACAGCTGATCTGCTCCGCAGCGCGGAAGCAGCGAGGAGCCGAAGATGGGGTTTCCCCGTTGCCCAGGCAAAGGGGAAACCCCATCTTCAGCTCCTCGCTGCTGCTGCGCTGCGGAGCGGATCAGGTGTTGGGCGGCTGAAGGAACCTTCCCTTGGTCTTCCCGCCGCCCAGGCAAAGGGGAAACCCCAAGATCGCTTGCCGCTTGCCGTATTGCAGCTTGGAGCCTTGCTTCGCCTCCTTCGCTGCAATACGGCAAGCGGCAAGCGATCTTGGGGTTTCCCCTTTGCCTGGGTGGCGCTGGGGCCATGCGGAGCCGCTCATCTAGGGGGGCGTGGACCGGCAAGGTGCCCTCCGCTCTCTCTCTTTCTCTCCCTGTTACCGGTGTGGTATAAGAGAGAGAAAGAGAGAGAAAGGAGGGCGACTTGCCAGTCCACGCCCCCCTGGATGAGCGGCCCCGCATGGCCCCAGTGCCGGACTCCGCCGTTGCCTCCGCCCTTGTTCGGCTCTGCAGCTGAGAGGCCATGTCCACCCCCTCCTCAGTGTAGAGAAAAAACCGCGGACTTATTTTTTAATTAATATTTTTTGAAAAACCGCGTTGCAGCGTTTCGCGCTAATCGAGACCGTGCTAATCGAGGGATCACTGTATACCATTATTATTTTAATTACTGGTAACTACATAGGTAGATTTCTCCGTGGTGATGTGTCCCTAACTCAGTCTTTCAGGTCTTCCAACATTGCACCCATTATCACTCTAATGGAGTCCATCCTTGTTGCAACTTCTTTTCTTTCCTTCCATCTTTCTCAGAATTGCAGCCTTTTCCAAGGAGCTGTGTTTAAAATGGGCTTAAAATAGATACTATGAGCCTGATCATTTATGTCTTGGGTGAGAACTCTTGGTTAATTTATTCAATAATCCAGTGGTTTATTTTCTTGACTGTTCACAGTACTGTATTGGAGTCTACTCTAACATTAAAATTCAGAGATATTAATGTTCCTCTTATTTTGCTTCTTCAGAGGCAGTTGTTCACATGCATAGAGTGTTGTAGGGAATACCAGGGCTGGCACAGTTGTATACTTTTCCATTTTCCTTTGACCCTCTTTGAATCGGTCACTATCTCTCAAAGCCATTTTAAGGATGGAATCTCTTTCTGACTTCAGCAATCTTTTGAAATACAGTGATACCTCGTCTTACGAACCCCTCGTCATACGAACTTTTCAAGATATGAACCCGGGGTTTAAGATTTATTTGCCTCGTGTTAAAAACCCTTTCCGTCTTGTGAACCCGAGCCCCGGTCCATGGGTTCTCTTACTGCGCCTGCACTCTCGTACTGCGCATGCGCTCTCTGACTGCCAAAGGGATTCCCCTGCCTTGTGACTGTCACCACCGGGATTTCCCATTTGCTTGCATGGGAATTCCCCGCTGGAATTCCCTGCCCCCTTTTGCTTGCACCTGAGGCGGGGAACGCCGGAGCTGCCCCATTTCCCTGCCACTTTCCCCTCTAGCCCTCCACTCCCTTTGCTCCGCGCAGCCGGCCCATCCTGCTGCCAAAATCCCCCCTAGCCTTCCGCTTCCTTCGACCCATCTCGCTGCTAAAATCATCCCTCCCAAAGCTTCCTACACCGCTCCAAATTGCCCCCAAAATCGTTCCCCCAAAAGCTTCCTATCTTGCCCCAAATTCCCCCAAAAATCGCCATTCCAAAAGCTTCCTAAGCCACCCCAAATCACTTCCAAAGTCTTCCAAACTCACCTCTCCTTTCAAAATGCCTCATTTCTCCTTGCTGCCTTTCTTCACTCCATTTGCCTTCGTTAGGACCTCAATTTGGGTGGCAAAGGAAGCGGCTGGAGTGGTGATTTTTGGAGGAATTGGGGCAAGTTAGGAAGCTTTTGGAGTGGCGATTTTTGGAGGTATTTGGGGCAAGATAGGAAGCTTTTGGAGTGGCTATGTTTGGGGGAATTTGGGGCAAGATAGGAAGCTTTGGGAGTGGCGATTTTTGGAGGAATTTGGGGCAACGTAGGAAGGTTTTGAAGGGGCAATTTTGGGAGAGATTTGGGGCGGCGTTAGCCTTCGTTAGGACCTTCATTCCTCGCTTCTCCTCGCTGTCCGTCTCCACTCCATTACCTTCACTTTATCCTCCTGCCGCTTTTTCTTTAAGCATTAAAGTTTGGATTTTCCTAATGTGTTTGTATGCATTATTTGCTTTTACATTGATTCCCATGGGAAACAATGTTTCATCTTATGAACTTTTCACCTTACAAACCTCGTCCCGGAACCAATTAAGTTCGTAAGACAAGGTATCACTGTACTTGTTTTTCCTTGTGTATTTTCATATTAAATGTTTTTACATATATTTCAGTAGTGCTGTCTCCTTTTTTCCTGAGATTGTTGTCTTTTCCCCCCCTTGACTTCTCATCTCTTGGCATTTTCCATGTTTTGTTTTGACATTCAGTATTCTTTATTTCATTTTTTTCAGTCTCTTTTCATATTCATTCTTAATTCCTCCTTTAAGGTGGTTCAACAATTCCTCTGGTTATATCGATAATAGTTAGGGCTTTGAAGTGATTCTTGATGTTCACCTTGAAAATAATAGATATATGTTCAAGATCATATTGGGAAAACTGGCAAAATTTCTTTTGAAATTATCACCTGCCTCTGTAATCTTCTTATATCACTGTTGCCCAAGATCCTTGCTTGCCTTAGTTAGGCAGCTAGGATGACTTTCATATCTTGGGTGAGCCTGCTGAGAACATAGGTTTTTTGCTTATTCTCGACATTTTATGGTTTGTCTCAGGAATACTCCCATCATTATGATAAGGAATTACTTTTTCAAAATCAGGCTGATTTTGCAGAGTTCAAATTTTATACTGTAAATAATACTGTGTTTTCCTGAAAATAAGACCCTGTCTCATTTTTTTTTTTGATCTCTGAAGAAAGCATTTGGCCTTATTGCCATGCACTGAAAAGTCCGATTGGGCTTATTATCAGGGAATGTCTTATTTTGGGGAAAACAGGGTTTCTTCTGATGCATCTGATTCTTTGCCCTATCCAATAATGTTCAGAAAGATTCCTAAAAACAATGAAAAGGTTATTCTGGAGTGCTGCACGAAGCAAATAATCATATTGTGGAAACTGTCAAAGAGAATATCTGCTAGATCAGGGGTCTCCAATCTTGGCAACATTAAGACCAAAGCTGAGTTGGAGACCCCTGTCCTTGATGGTAGAAAAAAAAGCAAAGAACTAGAAATTAGCATAGGACAGAATTAGATTCTTTATATGAGAATTTCTTTAGCCTTAAAATACCACAAATTTGGGGGGAAAGTGACTAATTAACTCAAGGTCAGTCATACATTTTATATAAACTATACTAAAGATTTAGCGTAATGTAATCATCTTACAATTTTTATTTATGTTCTGTGAAACTGAACACACCAATCTTATTGGAACTATTATTCATTTCCACAATAAAAAGATCAAATATTTCTCAGTTCAACTTTTTTTGCGTAACATCTTAATGCAGTGATGGGCAACCTTTTGAGCTTGGTGTGTCAAAATTCACCAAAAAACCGAGCATAACTCGGGTGGTGTGTCACCTTGAGAAAAAAACACTCTCACTCTTTCTCACTCTCTTCCTTCCTCTCTCATCTCTCACTCTTTCTTTCTTGCTCTCTCTCACTCTCTCTCTTCCTTTCTTTCCTTCTCTCTTCCTTCCACTTTTTTCTCTTTTTCTTCCTTTCCCTCTTCCCCTCCCTCTCCCTCTCCCCCTTTATATTTATCTCTTCCTTCCTTCTTCCTTTCCTTCCTTGCTTTTCCCTCCATTTCTCCTTCTTTCCCTCCCTCCCTCCCCCTTCCCTCCTTTCTACTTCTCTCTTCCTTCTCCCTTTTTTTCCTACTTTCTCATTTGTTTTGTTTTCCTCTCCCTCGTTCTTTCCCTCCATCATTTTCTCATTTCTCTCTCACACATTCCCTCCCCCTCACTTCTGTTTTCTCTCCCTCTCTCTTGCTTTCTCTCTCTCTCTTCTCTCTTCCTTCCTCTCTTCTTTTTTTTCCTGCCCTGCAACACGCCGCGGGGCAATCGGCTGCAAGCAGGAGCTCCAAGATGGTGGCACCGACATCGGGTCGCAGTACATTGCTGGCACTGGCCCGCTGGCTGGGCTGGGACGGAGGTGCCAGCCCCATGCAAAGCGCAGCAATGTATGGCGTCCTGCAACATATACAGCCGCCGGTACATTGCAGCCAACCACCCCACCGCCGCCCCACGGCTACTACTCAGTGCCCTCCTGCTCGACCCACGTTTGGCTGCACCACCTTCGTGGCTTGCCCTGCTGCCCCGCACCCACTAGAGCTGCCCAGTGCAGCCGAAGCGCGGGGCGGAGTAGGCGGCGGCTGCTTCAGGCCCGCCCCCGAGCTGAGCTTCCTTTGGCTTCCTTCGAGGCAAATCTGCAAAGCTCACCTGCAGCCTCGAAGGAAGCCAAAGGAAGCTCAGCTCAGTGAGGATCGGCTGTTGGTCTCTTCAAGCTGCTGCCGCCCACTGCGGAGATCCCTTCGCCCGAACAGAGGCGGCGGCGGGTTCAAGGGACCAACAGCCGGTCCTTTTCAGGGCTACATTGTTGCAGCCTCTGAGGCCGCCGCTGCCTCTGCCTCCAGGCGAAGGGATCTCCTCGGTGGGCGGCCTCGGAGGCTGCAACAATGCAGCCCCGAAAAGGACCGGCTATTGGTCCCTTAAAGCTGCCGCTGTCGCCCACTGCGGAGATTCCTTTGCCTGGAGGCAGAGGCGGCGGCCTCAGACGCTGCAACAACGCAGCCCCGAAAAGGACCGACTGTTGGTCCCTTGAACCCGCCCCGCCGCCTCTGTTCGGGCGAAGGAATCTCCGCAGTGGGCAGCAGCAGCTTGAAGAGACCAACAGCCGATCCTCATTGAGCTGAGTTTCCTTTGGCTTCCTTCGAGGCAGCAGGTGAGCTTTGCAGCTTTGCCTCGAAGGAAGCCAAAGGAAGCTCAGCTCGGGGGCGGGCCTGAAGCAGCCGCCGCCTACTCCGCCCCACGCTTCGGCCGGACCGGGGCCAAGTAAGCTGAGGCTAGGCCCGTCGCCCCGGCTCCAAGTGCGGGGCCTGGGCGGGCAAGCATTGGGAGGGCCTCGCCGTCACTTGGCGGGAGAAGAGCTCCCCTCCCCGCGATCCGGGACGGCATGGCCGTCAACAAGTTAGTGCGCGGGGGTCCTGATGGCTTGCTTACGGCCCCCTCCAGCCGCTCTTGCAGGGCTTCCAGGCTTCCCGCGGGGTGGCGAAGAAGCAAAAAAGCGGCACTGGAGGGACCAAGACGGTCTGCAGCTGAGGTCTGGAGGAGGAGGAGGAGGAAAGCCAGGGGGCGAGGAGAAAAGCGGGCCTGCAATTGGCCAATTTCTTTCTCGCCTTCAGGGAGAGGAACTGCTGCTGCTCTGCCATAGGGTGCTTTCCTCCCCGCCCCCTGGCTTTCTTCCTTGCCGCCACCAGACGCTCAGCAGCAGAGTGGAGGGGAGATTCGGGAGCTTATGGTAAAATCTCGTACGTTGCCGGGTGCCGGGTAAATGCCCTCAGCGAGCCGTAGTTTGGGGACCGCTGCCCTAAAGCTCCCCGTTTCTCCAGCCGCGTGTCACCGAAAATGGCTACGCGTGTCAGTGCTGACACGCGTGTCATAGGTTCGCCATCACTGTCTTAATGTATGCTTTTACAGTAGTTGTGCTTTGCCAGAATTTGAAAACCTAGAATAAATTTAGAAGTTAAATAAGATTTGGTCTATTTGGTACTAGAGATAGAGAACATCAGGACCATTGGCTTGATTGCTAAAAAGGCAAAACGACAAGGCAGTTCTGTGTTTTTGCTAAGAATATTGCATAAACTTGTCCATGAAATCCCCAGGATGCAAATTTGGGTTGAAGAGACTTTACTTTTTAATTAATATTAAAATTTAATATTTCTAAATTATTTGTCATTATTTTGGGTTAATGTGATATGGAAATGTTTTTTTTTCTATTTTTTATTAATTTCTTTTAGTAATTTTATGAAATAGAATATAAAACTCACACACAACATGGAACAAGTGCTCCGTGATCGGTGCCCACCACCAGACAAACATTCACACCCCACCACCAAATTGGGAGTGTTTCTTATATATACCATTTTAACTCAAGAGCAAAGATTGGAGAATGACCAGTGTTGTGCCTATCCACAAGAAGGGCAGTAGAGAAGAAGCTGGTAACTACAGGCCAGTTAGCCTGACATCAGTTATAGTTAAAATGATGGAGACTCTACTCAAAAACAGGATAAATCAGCACCTAAAAAACAATAACTTATTGGACCCAAATCATCATGGCTTTACTGAAGGCAAATCATGTCAGACTAATCTCATTGATTTCTTTGACTATGTCACAAAGGTGTTGGATCAAGTTGGTGCCGTGGATATTGCCTATCTGGACTTCAGCAAAGCCTTTGATACGGTTCCACATAAAGAGCTGATAGATAAATTAGTGAAGATTGGACTTAATCCCTGGATAGTTCAGTGGATTTGCAGCTGGCTGAAGCATAGACATCAGAGAGTTATTATTAATGGCGAGTATTCTGAGCAGAGACAGGTTACAAGCGGTGTGCCACAAGGGTCTGTTCTGGGTCCTATTCTTTTTAATATGTTTGTGAGTGACATAGGGGAAGGTTTGCCTATTTGCCGATGACTCTAAAGGGTGCAATAGGGTTGATATTCCTGGAGGCGTCTGTAATATGGTAAATGATTTAGCTTTACTAGATAAATGGTCAAAGCAATGGAAACTGCAATTTAATGTTTCCAAATGTAAAATAATGCACTTGGGGAAAAGGAATCCTCAATCTGAGTATTGTATTGGCAGTTCTGTGGTAGCAAAAACTTCAGAAGAGAAGGATTTAGGGATAGTGTTTTCTGACAGTCTCAAAATGGGTGAGCAGTGTGGTCGGTCGGTAGGAAAAGCAAGTAGGATGCTTGGCTGCATAGCTAGAAGTATAACAAGCAGGAAGAGGGAGATTGTGATCCCGCTATATAGAGCGCTGGTGCGACCACATTTGGAATACTGTGTTCAGTTCTGGAGACCTCGCCTACAAAAAGATATTGACAAAATTGAATAGGTCCAAAGACTGACTACAAGAATCATGGAAGGTCTTAAGCATAAAACATATCAGGAAAGACTTAATGAACTCAATCTGTATAGTCTGGAGGACAGAAGGAAAAGGGGGGGGGACATGATCAAAACATTTAAATATGTCAAAGGGTTAAATAAGGTTCAGGAGGGAAGTGTTTTTAATAGGAAAGTGAATATAAGAACAAGGGGACACAATCTGAAGTTAGTTGGGGGAAAGATCAAAAGCAACATGAGAAAATATTATTTTACTGAAAGAGTAGTAGATCCTTGGAACAAACTTCCAGCAGATGTGGTTGGTAAATCCACAGTAACTGAATTTAAACATGCCTGGGATAAAAATAGATCCACCCTAAGATAAAATACAAAAAATAGTATAAGGGCAGACTAGATAGACCATGAGGTCTTTTTCTGCCGTCAGTCTTCTATGTTTCTATGTTTCTATGTCTCTATTTACATATTATAAAGTGATTCAGACTTCTGGGGTGGAGCCACGGCGAGCGGGTGGAAGAGAACAGCGCTCTGCTCTCTAAGCCCCAATCCCCTGCAATCAGAGACCCATACCAGGGCTCATCAACCACGGAGAGGTAGATGAGAAAGTAAAGCTTCCAGAGAGCATTTCAGTGAAAGGCAATCGCCAAATGTGAGGCGAGGACTTAGCTTGCAACTCAAAAAAGGAGAGCGCAGTCAGCCATGCTGATTGCTTCAGTACTGTGACAGCCCCAGTAACAGCAGAAGAAGTGAGATTTTGTGCATTCCTGAATGAATCGGCAAGTAAACAACACAATCGATAGACGTGACTGAAGGTAACTCTGATGACTGAAAACTCTGAATCTCTTAAGAGGTGTGTGAACTGTGCTCAAAAAAGAGGGGAATACCCCACATTGCTAATAGCCGATAAGCGGTGAGAGAAACAGAGATAAAATGTTACCATGTCAGGAAGCGTGAGACTTGTGGAAACATATAGATTGGTTTCCATATATACAACTTTAAAACAGATATAAAATTGATTCTGACGAATATGGAATAAGCCCTAAATTAAATATAATAGACAAAATTTTATTAGGCCCATCCACAAAATTTATAACGAAAAATGTATAATTATTTAATAAAATTTGATAACTTAGAAGAAACAATAAAAGACAGCATGTTGTCATGGATGAAGAATTTTGAGTATCCAATTCATTTAGAAGAATGGACAAAATTGTGGAAAGAAAACTATAAATTAACATTATCGGTACCACATAAGGAAAACCTCTATAAGATGTTTTACCGATGGCATTATGCCCCCGCCAGATTGGCTAAAATCTATCCTAATATAGATTCTATATGCTGAAAATTAAAGGATGGATAAAAGATATACTGCAATTTGATTTAGAATTGAATCCAGAGACCTATCTTCTAGGGCTTGTTAGAGGGCAATACGTAAAATCAAAATACTACCTGATCATCCATATAATAACTGCAGCGAGATTAGCCTATGCACAAATGGGGAAAGATAATAACTTCCCAACAGACAATATGATTATAAACAAACTTATGGATTGCTTTGAAATGTCCAGGCTCACTTTTGAACTACTTTTACACAATTTGGGAAAATCTTTATGAATGGCTTGAAACAGAAGAAATAATTTATAAATAAGTAAATAATATATGGATATAATTGATAACTATAAATAACACAATAAAAATGTATATATATGTATATCAATATATTCATATTTATATATGAATTAGATAAAGCAATAAGGCATACAAATCTAATTAATAATAATAATAATAATAATAATAATAATAATAATAATAATAATATAAAGCATATATATGTTATAAATAATATAACCATATATCGTCTTACCTTGTTCCATCGTCCCATCAGTTGTCGCAAATCAGTTTCATTAACCGAAATCATCCTTTTATCCATAATCTCAAATTGAGTATGATCCATCATGTACCGGTACCAATTTTGCATTGTCCATTTTGTTGTATCCTTCCAACCCAATACTATTACCGCCCGAGCGCTTTCTATCGCTGCTTGTTTTATTTCTCGCATTGCTTTTAACCAATACTGCCATTTCCTTTGTAATTATCCATTGTGTCTTTAACATCCTATTAATATCCTCTTGCACTTTTTGCCAAAAAATTTGCACTATTGGGCATTCCCAAAGCATATGCATAAAAACTCTTTTATCTTGACATCCATGCCAACAATTATTTTTAACATTCTGCTGGAAATATGTAAGTTGGACGGGTGTGTGATACCAATGTGATATTGAAATGGTTAAAATAAATTCATAATAAAATATATATACAGTGGGTATGGAAAGTATTCAGACCCCTTTAATTTTTTGACTTGGTTTCATTGCAGCTATTTGGTAAAGCAAAATAAATCATTTTATTTCTCATTAACGTACACTCAGCAACCCATCTTGACAGGGAAAAAAAGAAATGTAGATACTTTTGCAAATTTATTAAAAAAGAAAAACTGAATATCACATGGTTATAAGTGTTTAGACCTTTTGCTCAGTATGAGTAGAAGCACCCTTCTGAGCTAGTACAGCCATGAGTCTTCTTGGGAATGATGCAACAATATCTACAAAAATTTAAAGGAGCCTGAATACTGTATACCCACTGTAGCATTTACTACAATATATTATTAATAATTATTAATAGTAATTTATTAGATTTGTATGCCACCCCTCTCTGAGAACTAAGGCGGCTCACAACAATAAAACAATGTACATATCCAATATCTAAAAACACAATTTAAAAAGCCTTATTAATAAAATAATCACACAACCCAATCAAACCATACATAAAACAGTAATTGGGGAGGTGTCAATTTCCCCATGCTTGGCGGCAAAGGTGAGTTTTCAACAACTTAGGAAAGGCAAGGAGGGCGGGGGCGGTCCTGATCTCCGGGGAGAGTTGGTTCCAGAGCATCGGGGCTGCCACAGAGAAGGCTCTTCCCCTGGGCCCCGCCAGATAACATTCCTTAGTCGATGGGACCTGGAGAAGGCCCACTCTGTGGGATCTAATCGGCCGCTGGGATTTGTGTGGCAGAAGACAGTCCCGGAGGTATTCTGGTCTGATGCCTTGTAGGGCTTTATATTACAACTTCTAGTTATAAATGCTTGCTTTTCACAACTTTGCCTTCACTCTTTAACTATCATTTTTAGTGGTTCTCAACCTTTCTAATGCCGTGACCTCTTAATACAATTCCTCATGTTGTGGTGACCCCTGACCATAAGTCTAGTGCCAATTCTCCCAACAGAGCTTTAAGATGATTAGCAGGAAGGTCAGAAGGACACTCCCACTGTAAACGCCTGATTGATCAGATTGTTAAATTACGTTCCAAAGTGCCAGAATAGAAACTTTAGTTCATAACACCATGGGAAATTTGTCTTTTCCCATGGTCTTAGATGACCTCTGTGAAACAGATCCGAATGGGGATCCCAGGTTGAGAACCATTGCTTTAAAAAGATTGTTTCACATTTATCATTGATCTCTTTTCCTCCTGAACACTTCAATTTTGCTGTAAAGAATTGGAAAATAATTAGCCTGCAGACTGAGAGGACATAAGTGAAAATTGGCTATTTCTCTCCTTCTAGCTTTAAACTTGGACTGAAAATCCATCTCTGGATGGCTAATGCATGTTCATTTTGGAGAAAAGAACCCAGGATTTATTCATATTTTTGCTATATACCTATAGTAACTATACTGTATATGACTAATTATGTCACAGTCTTAATATTCTTCTATGTTTCTATGTCTTCAGGAGGGAAGTGTTTTTAATAGGAAAGTGAACACAAGAACAAGGGGGCAGTCTG
Source organism: Erythrolamprus reginae (assembly GCF_031021105.1). NCBI lineage: Eukaryota > Metazoa > Chordata > Lepidosauria > Squamata > Dipsadidae > Erythrolamprus > Erythrolamprus reginae. The sequence continues at coordinate 77,437,568 of NC_091950.1, forward strand.
AGGTTAGTTGGGGGAAAGATCAGAAGCAATGTGAGAAAAAATTATTTTACTGAAAGATTAGTAGATGCTTGGAACAAACTTCCAGCAGACGTGGTTGGTAAATCCACAGTAACTGAATTTAAACCTGCCTGGGATAAACCTATATCCACCCTAAGATAAAATACAGGAAATAGTATAAGGGCAGACTAGATGGACCATGAGGTCTTTTTCTGCTGTCAATCTTCTATGTTTCCAATATCTTTATATATGTTTTATTCCTCAAATATAAGAAACTTGTATCTTTCGTGGTTTAATTGAAGCATGTCATATATTTGAAATAAATCACATAAATCTTGGTCACTATAACTATACTGTATTGCTTATTACATTTCTTCTATATTCTATAGATTTTTATTTATTTATTGTTAGAGTTGTAAGAGACCTTGTAGGTCATCTAGTCCAACCCCCTGTTGGTGCAGGAGACCCTATGCCACTCCAGACAAATGGCAGTCCAATCTCTTCTTGAATGTCTCTAGTGTTGGAGCATTCACAACCTCCGCAGGCAAGCTGTTCCTTTGGTTGATCGCTCTCACCATCAGAAAGTTCCTCCTTATTTCCAGGTTGAATCTCTCCTTGGTCAGCTTCCAACCGTTATGCCTTGTCTGGCCTTCTAGTGCTTTGGAAAACAGTGTGACCCCCTCCTTTTTGTGGCAACCCCTCAAGGATTTGTAGACTGCTATCATGTCGCTCCTGGACTTCCTCTTTGCTAGATTATCCATGCCCAATTCCTGCAACCTTTCTTCGTATGTTTTAGTTTCCAGTCCCCTTATTATTCTGGTTGCTCTCTTCTGTACTTTCTCTAGAGTTTCAATGTCTTTTTTGTAGTGTGGTCACCAAAACTGAATACAGTACTTCAGGTGTGGTCTAACTAGAGATTTATAGAGTGGTACTAGCACCTCCCTAGTCTTAGAGTGTATCCCTCTGTTGATGCAACTCAAGGTTGTATTGACATTTTAAGCCACCATTGCACATTGTTGGCTCATATTTAGTTGTTTGTCCACCAAGACTCTGAGATCTCTCTCACATGTTGAGTGAGGTTTCACCCAGTTTGTATGTATGTTTTGAGTTTTTCTTACCTAGGTGTAAGATTTTGCTTTTTTCTGCATTGAACTTCATTTTGTTTGACCCACTGTACAAGTCCATCTGTATCTTGAGCCTTTTCTCTGGAGTGTTGGCTACTCCTGCCAGCTTGGTATTAAATTTAACTGAATATGTGACATGAGCTAAATCAAAATTTGTCATTATGTTCATAGAATACTTGCTACACATGAGATGGTACATTTAGATCTGGCCCAGTAGCATAAACAAAGTTTTATTTGTGGATTAATAATTTTAGATGATAAAATATTTCTCTGTGAATTAAAACCTTTGCTTTTCATTGTTCCTTTTAAAAAAAAGATTATATGAGGCCAACTACTGGATGATATTTCTTATTCATGTTTTTATCACAATTACCAAATATGCATGCAAATATTTATGAAAGAGTGCAGGTTGTTCGTGAAATTTTACCTATATCTATATTAAGATTTTATATGGTCTCTTTTTCTGAAACCAGTAGGCTACTTCATAAAAAGAATAATGTTAAAGTAAATCTATTTATGGTAATAAACATTATTGGTGTAATTATACATAGGATTTCATCAATTATCACATTAAGAGGATCTTAATATGATGTATATACTATATTATCATCAATATATTTCAATTATTATATGTATAGATTATTATAGATTATTATCAAAATAATTCAAAACTGTGGTAAACTGCTTTGAATTCTGTGTATCTTCCAATTCTGATAGTATTCATAGATAGTCTCTGACCTATGATTACGGTGGGAACCAGAATTCCCATTGATAAGTATGGGGGTTGTTAAGTGAACCTTGCTTCATTTTAAGACCTTTTGCCAAACTTGTAATGAATCACTACAATTAATTGAATTGTACATTTGTGAAATAAGTTCACTTTCCCTATTGACTTTATTTGTCAGAAGCCAGCTGAGAATATGGTACAATTGTCATAAATATAAAGCCAAGCACCCAAAGTTTGATCACATGACCAGGAGAATGCTAGGAGACATGGTCCTCTTGGTGCATACATTTCTTTTTTGATCCTAGCAACTGTCTGCTGGGAATGTCACAAATGATGATCACATTAGCTCAAGATGCTGCAACTGTCAAAAAATATGCCCATTCCCAAACACTCAAATTTTGATCATATGACCATGGGGATGTGGTAGTGGTAGTAAGTGTGAAGTGTACCATTGTAAATTCAAATGTTTACTAAGCAATGGGTTTAAATCAAAGACTACCTATATACAATTGTAAGCCACCCAGATTTATTGTTTATTTTTTAATTGGTCAGCCTATGAATTGTACAACTAAAATATTATAAGTAATATATTTAACTCATACTTAATACTGTAATACCAAACTGCCTATTTCATTTTTATAAATGTTCTTTATTAATTGCTTCTTTTAATAGTGTTAATTTTTGTCACAGTGAGTTACAGACAATATTATATATGATATTAATTCTGAATACAACATATAGAACAAGAACTATTTCACCACTGATTTTAAAATAGCTCTCACAACTTTTTATTTTTCATGTTTCTTAGAACATAGCTGAACTTAGTCAAACATCCCAGTGCCATTTTCATTAGACTTAAATGTTAACTTCCATTATGAAAACTTTCGGTGTCTACAGTATGTACGGTATATATTAATTTATTTTCTACTTGTGTGTATGTAAACTCTTTAGAATAACTTGCATTCATATATATGAATGTTAACATTAAGAACATAACATTTTTAATACTTACTTAACAATTGATAATATTAAACATTTGCAACATATCGGATGCTACAACTGGGGAAATTCTCAGCCTTTAACAAGTCTCTTCATTCTAAGCTTAAACATAATCAAAATCTTTTCATGAATAGTTCCAAAGTGCCAAGGACCCACTGATCCAGTGGACACTGGTATTTTATATTTTTCAGGAGCACATTGGAGCTGACGTGATCCTGCCAACTACTACGTTTTCTGGGACGTTGAAAGAACTGTCAACCCTACATTTTTTAAAAAAAGTTTTTATTTTTAATTATTAGTCAAATAGTCTGCAAATTCAAGAACAAATGACATTTCTTTGTAGTTGCTTTACATCACAATTATCCTGGAAATAGCTATATGATCTTGATAATATAGCAATATTAATTGATAATAGCAATTGTATGATCATTATTACCTATAAATACCAAATACGTACCTTAAAAATAGGTTTATATTTCAAGATGAATAGAAACAAACACAAAAGTGTATGTACTATATGCATTTTGAATCCATATATATAATTGTTGTAACAACATTTCCAATTTTGTTAACCTATTTAAAAAAAATCTATTTAATTTGGAAATTGATATAGACCTGAAGCTATATTTTTATAGTCTTAAAAAACACAATAAAATTAACTTACATATTGCTGCCTTCAAAATGATGTACTGATTTATTTTTCTTGATAACTACAACTGTTTCATAAAAATAACTGTGGACTAGTAAGTTTTTCAAGTAGGTTGCCAAAAATATTAACACAAAAATATTTCCTAATTTTCTTTTTTCAAATGATTGCTATTTATTATTATGTCCAAACCCTATAGACATTAAAAGTAAACAATCAGGAATAAATACAATTTCTCTTTTGAATAGTTTCTGAAACTAATATTGGATTCTAAAAGTTGCTGGATATTCTGTTTCTTCCTTTTGTAAGAGCTGGGTTCTACTACTTTAATTAATTAGATTTTACCCATTTGTGCTTTGGGTCATTTCTGTCTGTGTTAAGAAAAATCAAATACTCTAGACAATTTTTGTTTGACTGAAAAATTTTGGGTAAAAAGCAGTGCAATTAATTGTGATTGATGTTACATCTATACTCAAGATTAGGTTACCCATAGTCACCTTTTAATTAATGGCTTAATTAAACAGATACATTGGGAAAATACAATTATATTCAGAAGGCTAATAGAAAGGTTGTCTGAAATACTTTTAATAATGCAATCTTAAGTAAGTAAAGCAAAGTAAGTTGCATGGAATTTAGGAACTTTTAGAAAAGTGATCATAGAATTGTAGCCTAATTTTGTAATCCTAAACCTTACTAACCTCTGAAGGAAAAAGTTTTATATATCTTTTTAATTCAATGCGTCATCCTTTTAAGTGAGGGGTGGTCTATAAAATATTAAACACATGCAATAGAAAGGTGATTAAATAATCTCTATATAGGATTAAACTGTTAATATGTTTTATTTTGACATATCTGTCTATGTAAATAGATTGTAAGCTCTTGTGGGCAGGTTTTATGACTTTATTTAAGCCTCACTTTCTTTTCCTTTATAATATTTTGGAATTTGTTCAGAAACCCTGCATTATTGTATATAATTAAAATTTATTTTTTGTTTGAAATATTTTAATATAGATGGTATATCAGTATAATTCTTATTTAATAAGTAATCAGCATTAATTTTCAATGTGTAAAAATAGTAAAATTATAATAATAAAATTTTGTTCTGCTTATTGGCTATTTTATAAATGAACTCATAGATGAATAGTTTATCTTTCAGGGTATTTCACTTTAATTTTATCCTAATTAAAAATAAGTTTACTTTCAGTTCTTGCATATTTTCATTGAGATCTATTTACAATACTTTTTGGTTCATATAACAATATTATAACACATGGGATAAGCCTATGGCTCACTCTGAGTTCCTATTTAGAATGATAAATTTACAGCTATAAACTTAATGGCAGCCGTTTTAATTTTGTTAAGGTAGCAGAAATAGAAAGGGTAGGGAAAATGTTTCACATTTGACAACCAACTGCATTTTGCAGGTGGAAGCTATAAGCGTATGGAATGATGAGAATCATTGGAGGCATTAGAATAGTGGATCTGATCAATGATGACAGTCATTGATGACCACTCATGAGAAGATTGCTTCCAACTTTTTTATTTATCTATCTGTTTAGATAGATAATCTTTATTTTATCTATTAACAAAAAGAAAATAAGAATTATGCTGAATATGTGAAGGAAAACTAAGCACTAAGATTTTTACAAAATGCATGTGTTTAAGGTTATCTTCTTTAATTATCGTAAACTCACCACTAACATTTCTGCAAGGTGAACGGTATAGTGATATCCAGTTAATTTTCTGATCAAATATTTATTTATAACACCTCATTTAGTATACAGGTCTACACATATATTTGTAAAACTTGAATGTAAAAAATAGTTTAATTACACACACACAAAACACCATACACATATACAATTGTTACATCTATTTACTTGTTTGGCTTGTTATTTTTAAAATAGAAATACAAATTTAAATTTAGATTTTAAATAAAAACCATATTTCACTATTATTCACAGTTTTGCAATGATTTAACCAAGCTTTTATGCTTGTACAGTGATCCCCCGGTTATTGCGTTCCCGATCATTGCGAAATGGCTATATGGCGATTTTGCAACCCGGAAGTAAAAACACCATCTGCGCATGCACGCCCTTTTTTCTATGGGCACGCATGCGTAGATGGCGCCGGGCAGATCAGCTGCTGGGCGGCTTCCCTAGGTCTTCCCCCTCTTGCTGGCGGGAGGGCGAGCGGCGGGCATCAGCGAGGAGTTTCCCCACCGCCCACGCAAACTCCTCGCTGCCACTCGCCCGCCCTTCGCCCGCCCACACCGTTCATTCTCGCCGCTTCCCAGCTGAGTCCTGAAGCGAATTGGCTTCAGGACTCAGCTGGGAAGCGCGAGTGAGCGGCGCCAGCGAACAGCTTGTCCGCCGCCTGCCTGCCCGCTAGCGAGGAGCCGAAGATTGGGGGCCGCGCGGCTGTTTTAAAACGTCGCCGCCGGCATGGGGGGCTTGCCAGCACCCCCCGGACCCCCAACCCGGGTTTGGGGGGCTGCTAGGAAGCCCCCCATGCCGGCGGCGACGTTTTAAAACAGCCGCGCGGCTTCCCAATGAGTCCCGAAGACAAACGCGGAAGTTCGCCTTTGACGTTTGTCTTCAGGACTCAGTTGGGAAGCCGCGCGGCTGTTTTAAAACGTCGCCGCCGGCATGGGGGGCTTCCTAGCAGCCCCCCAAACCCGGGTTGGGGGTCCGGGGGGTGCTGGCAAGCCCCCCATGCCGGCGGCGACGTTTTAAAACAGCCGCGCGGCCCCCAATCTTCGGCTCCTCGCTAGCGCTGCGGAAGTAAAAACACCATCTGCGCATGCGCAGATGGTGTTTTTACTTCCGCAGCGCTACTTCGCTAAAACCCGATCATTGCTAGGGGTCCTGGAACGGAACCCTCGCAATGATCGGGGGATCACTGTATTACAACAACCGTATCACTAAGAAATAACTCAGTAGTGTAGTGACAACGTTTCTGACCATATATCTGAGTAACTTCAATAGGATGAGAGTAGCCCTATTGCTCTAAGTAGTAGAATAGAGGATAGGATGGTGCTTAGCCATCTCCACTAAGTCTTGTGAGCCGCTCCAAGTCTTGTGAGCCACTCCAAGTCTTCGGCGGCATACAAGTCTAATAAATTATTATTATTATTTATTATTATTATTATTATTATTATTATTATTATTATTAAAATAAACAAATAAACTTTCTGACAAATCATTTCCATATGGTTGCCTAGCAAACCCCATAGGTAATTCTAGAGTTTAGCTTGTAATTGACAAGTCCTTACATTTAGTATTTGAGTACAACATCTTACAAATTCTTTCCTCTCACATTTTCTGTTGCTTAATTTAGCGTAAATTCATCTTCCCACTTTCTTCATCCTAAAGTACAGTGGTACCTCTACTTACGAAATTAATTCGTTCTGTGACCAGGTACTTAAGTAGAAAAGTTTGTAAGAAGAAACAATTTTTCCCATAGGAATCAGTGTAAAAGCAAATAATGTGTGTGATTGGGGAAACCGCAGGGAGGGTGGAGGCCCTGTTTCCTCCCAGGAGATTCCTAGAGAGGCCCCATGGAGGCTTCTCCCTGCCTTTTCTGGCCCTGTTTCCTCCCAGGAGATTCCTAGAGAGGCACCACAGAGCCTTCTCCCCACCTTTTCTGGTTATAGTTTTGGAGGCTCAGGTTTGTAAGTGGAAAATGGTTCTTGAGAAGAGGCAAAAAAAATCTTGAACAGCCAGTTCTTATCTAGAAAAGTCTGTATGTAGAGGCGTTCTTAGGTAGAGGTACCACTGTATGTGGTTTTTTTTTCTTTTTTAGTGGTCAAGTAAAACATAGAAGTATTTGACATAAAAAGGTTTAAACAGGGTTTCACTGTTTGTTCTTGAACACATTGTTTTACATTATTTGTATTAACAGGAAATACAATAATATAACTGCTCAGTAAAATTGAGTTGAAATTTAGCAGTGGATAATTGTGCTAAAGCCAAATTACAAACATTATTTATTTATCTATTTATTGGATTTATATGCTGACCCTCTCTGAGTAAAACATGTCCTCTATTTTCATGAGTTAGAAAAGCCAACTGTTATAAGATTTTTTTTATTGGAACACAATTGTTTATTCTAACACACAATTTTAATTAGGTTTAATAAAATTAGACAGTGTATTGCTCAATTTTCCTGTTTTATAGTTGTTATAGATGCTCATAACTGTCAAACAGGAATTCATGGTTGAATGAAAACTCAAGCTTTTAAAACTAGAATGTATTATTTTTAAATGGTGCATTGTGTTACTCATAGTGTTCAATATAGTTGACTTCAGTGAAATGCTTAATGTACATTTGAGTCACTCATTAAAATTAATGAAATTTTTAAATGTCTAATTTTTACTTTCACTATTAAGTTTTCTGGAGATAAAATACTTAATCCGCAGCAAATTATGTACTTTAATTTACCAGATTTTTTTAAAAATAAGTGGAATTGAAAAATATTGCTTTTGGTCATCTCGTTCCATGCAACTATCTGCCATACTATTTTAACAGAATACCTCTTAACACAAGGTTCGACAAACCCAGGCGCCTGGTCGCCAGTGGCGCCTAGAAAATGTTGTCTGGCGCCTAGAAAATGTTGCCTGCTGTACTGTATGTCAGCGTTTCCCAACCGGTGTGCCGCCTGGGCAGGGCGCTGCGGTGCCTCTGACCTCTCCGCTCCTGCCCGATGCCGGGGTTTCTGGCGCTCTCCTGCTGGGTCCCAAAGAAGGCAGGCAGGAAGGAGAGCTCCATTCTTCGCGCCTTTTTCCCGCCTTCCTTCTTTGGAGCCCAGCAGGAGAGCGCCAGAAACCGCGGCATCGAGCAGGAACCGGGAGGTCGGAGGCACCGGCACGGCAGCGCCCGCCCAGCTGAAGGTTCCCTGTCGTCATCGGCAAGTGTCCTTTGGGGCCCGGCGGGAGGGCACTGGCGGTGGGAGCGGGGGGGGGGGCCGCGGCTGCAGCGGCACAGGCAGTCGCGGGGAGATGGCGGGGGGGAGCGGGGGGCGGCTAAAGCGGCCCCGGGCACCGTTCCCTGTACGCTTTTCCAGGGGCGCGCAGGGAGCCGCGGCCACCCGCCCGCCTACCGGATTTCCCTCCGCGCGGCTGGGGAGGTGGATTCGCCGCCCCCGCCAGCCCGATCTCCCTCCAGTGGCTGGTGACGTAGTTCTACCGCCCTCGCCAGCCTGATCTCCCTCCGTGGGGGGGTGGGGGGCGACGAACCGACGACCGGGGGCTGTCCGTCCGTGTTGGGTGGTGCAGGGCAGGCACAGGCAGCCCCAGGGGAGAACAAGGGAGGGAGAGAAAGGAAAGAGAGAGTAAGGGAGGGAGAGAAAATTGAATGAAGGAGGGAGAGAAAGAAAGAGTAAGAAGCAGAAAGGATAGAGAAAAAGGAAGAGAAAGGGAGGGGGAGAAAGGAAAGAGGGAGGAAGGGGGGGAGAGAAAATTGAATGAAGGAGGGAGAGAAAGAAAGAGTAAGAAGTAGAAAGGATAGAGAAAAAGGAAGAGAAAGGGAGGGAGAGAAAGGAAAGAGGGAGGAAGGGGGGGAGAGAAAATTGAATGAAGGAGGGAGAGAAAGAAAGAGTAAGAAGTAGAAAGGATAGAGAAAAAGGAAGAGAAAGGGAGGGAGAGAAAGGAAAGAGAGAGAAAGGGAGAGAAAGGGAGGGAGAGAAAATTGAATGAAGGAGGGAGAGAAAGAAAGAGTAAGAAGTAGAAAGGATAGAGAAAAAGGAAGAGAAAGGGAGGGGGAGAAAGGAAAGAGGGAGGAAGGGGGAGAGAAAGAAGATATGAAGGAGGGAGAAAAAGAAAGAGAGATAGGAAGGAAAGAGGGAGAGAAAGGAATGAGAGAGAAAGGGAGGGAGAGAAAGGGAATGAAAGAGGGAGAAGGGGTGAGAGATAGAAAGGATAGACAGAAAGGGAGAGAAAGGAAAGAGAGAAAGGGAGGGAGAGGAAGGAAAGAGATGAGAGAGGAAGGAGGAGACAGAGGGGGTGAAAGCGATGTCAGGTGGAGACTCGGCAAAAAACCAAGTTTGCTTAAAAAAAATTCTGGCTCCTAAATTTTTTGGCTGGCTCCTAGATTCTGAACAACTTTGTCGACCCCTGTCTTAACAACTCAGGGAAGTTGTCAAGAGAATCATTAAAAAACAAAAGCTTTCCCATACTCAACTGACCAAAAAACAAATGAAAAAAACCTTAGTAAATAAAAGAAACGTAATGGAGAGCAAGTTAAGTCAACTTTAAATGCAACAGATTATATGCAAGTACAGTGGTACCCCTACCTAAGAACGCCTCTACTTAAGAACTTTTCTAGATAGAACCGGGTGTTCAAGATTTTTTGCCTCTTCTTAAGAACCATTTTCTATTTAAGAACCCAAGCCCGGAATAATTTCCCAGGAAATTTGAGGCTGGCATGAAGGCGTGGCCAGTTTTCTGCCATTCCCCCTTTAATCCTGAATTCCCCCTTTAATCCCAGCCATCTCGGGCTTTTCTGGGCTCCCAGAGGAGCCTTTTGGTGGTGCTTAAGGAGCTTTTGGTAGTCCAGAGCGAACAAAGCATTTTCCTTTCTCTGGGCGCTTGGAGAGGAAATAAACCTCTGCCAGCGACCAGAGAAAAGAAACACTCCCTTCGCTCTGGGCAGCCCAGAGCGAGCGGAGCGCTTTCCTTTCTCTGGCTGCTTGGAAAGGAATAAACCACTTCACTGTGGTGACTCCCTCATGCTGCCTCCCATACCCCCAGCGTGAGGTTGCCTCCCGGAGTGTCTGGGTGTGGAAAGGCAAAAGGGGGCGCTTTGCCCCAGCTGAATCAACTCAGCTTCAGCCAAACCGAGGAGTTACCACAGTGAAGGAAAGACGCCAGCTACAAAGCGAGCAAGCAAGAGGCTTTCAGCATGGGAAGGAAAAGGGAGCAAGTAGTCGCAGCAGCAACCGCCTTTCGGTCAAAGGAGCGGGAGGTTCTCCCCTCTCGCCTGCTGGGTTTCTCGCGTGTATGGGAGGCACGTGCTCCTCCTCACCGGCTCAGAATCCCTCTTTTTTTAAGCCTTAAAGTTTTGGATATTTTTGATTCACCTCACATTCTTCCTTTGGCAGTGACTGTCCTCCTCTTCTTCCTTCTCCTCCTCCTCCCCAAATTCCAAGCTTTTAATTCTTTCCTAATGGGTTTGCACGCATTTTACAACGATTCATACGGGTAAAATTGCTTCTACTTATAAACTTTTCTACTTAAGAACCTGGTCACAGAACAAATTAAGTTCTTAAGTAGAGGTACCACTGTATGTAATATAATTTTATGCATATGTAAAGTCGTCCTAGTTTATGTATGTGAAAAATGCATAAAATATACATGCATAAATTGCCATTTGCTGATAAATGGTTTCTTAGTATTTCAACAATTTTAAAGTCTGGACATATTTACTCTTGTCCAAAACATACAATGCAATTTGACCTACTTGAAAAAAAATATACTGGATTAATGTTTTTATTTGTAATAGACAGTCTTCTGCCTTGCTTCTGACTTAAAGGCAATCAACTGAAATGTCAATGGCAAATATTGATATGGCATGAAAATCCTGCTGCTCAAAGAAAGGAAAGAAATAATTTTAGTAGGAAATGGAATCTAATAAATGAGGCTAAGTAGCACACTGTTCATTATGATGGTGGTTTATTTTATGATTATTTGTGTAGGAGTATTTCATTTTGTTTTCTATATCTGAATTCAGTAGTTTGAATTAGAAATTTTTAGAAAAACTAACACAGAAAATAAGTATATAAATTGCTATTGTATATGGGAATATTGCTTTATCTTTCTGGAATATAAATCCAGTACTTCTTTTTACAGAAATGCTTGTAGAAGTTTATTAAGGGAGGATGGAATAATCAACGAAGCTGGGACTTTCTTATCCTTCCATTTTCAGTTATCTTTTCATTCAATTTTGATGACAATCTAATAAGAAACAGACAGTCTCTTTTAAGAAGAAAAAAAGAAATTAATAGTATTTTCAATTCAGAAAATATTCCTTTACATTTTCCCCCATTTATAAAAACAATAGACTTCCAGATAGCCAAAAGATATACAGTAGAACTTCATAATATGAACTCCTCATCATACGAACTCTTCTGGGAAGGTGACAGCCGAGCAGTGGCGCTTGGGGTTTGGAATTTTTTTGCCTCTTAGGAATGTTTTTTGCCTTACGAATCTGCCGCCGCCAGGATGCCCCACCTCCGGTCTTCTGTTGCAAGCGAAGCACCCATTTTTGCGATCCTGGGATTCCCCTGAGGCTCCCCTCCACGGGAAACCCCACCTCCCAGGATTGCAAAAATGCGATCCGCTGGGTGCTGCCGCCTGGCTGTCATCTTCCGAAACAGCCGGGGTGCTTCTGGGCATTCTCCCAAACGCCGAACCTGGAAGTTCGGCAAAAGTTCAGGTTCGGCGTTTGGGTTCGGGAGAACACCGAGAAGCACCGCTGCTCGGCTGTCACCTTCCCAGAAGAGCCATGGAGATGTCGGGCGGTCGGGCGGTTCAAACGGAGGTGGGGAATCCCAATAGGGAATTCAAGGGGCGGAGCTTTGACATCACGGAGACGTCCTTCCTGGCCGGCCGAAACGTGGAGCGCCGTTTTTACAATTTTTTGGGGGGGCTTGCATGCATTAATCGGTTTTCCATTGTTTCCTATGGGAAACATTGTTTCATCTTACAAACCTTTCACCTTATGAACCTCCTCCCGGAAACAATTAAGTTCGTAAGACAAGGTATCACTGTATTCCTTTTTAACTGTTGGCAACTTTAACTGTTTTAATAACACTGGTGTAATAGAATTGCATAGTGATAGCTTCATATAGTATTTTGTGGCATTTGTGCCAGCTTTATTTTTGTACATAATTGCAAACCCATTTCATTGTCGTATAACTTCTTCTGAATAAGATGTATGCATTAAAGGCACTGAGTCATTAGACAGCTGCTCATATGCCAAACAAATCAAGAATGTACAAATGAATCATTCTGCGATTAATCAATATTTTCTAGAAGTTAGCAATAACTACCCAAGGTCATTTCATAATCTAAACAGAGGTAGGGTACTCTTAAAGTGAACCATACTTAACAAAACCTTTTTGGCTTTTTCATGTTTGAGATGTTCTAGTTAAATTGAGTTAAAATTGGAAATAGTTTGTTCTTACAAGGAAAATAAAAAATGTCCATTAAGTGGTATCCAAGTTATATATTTCTGTGTTAATTACTCTTTGATGTTGTGTTAAAAGAAACAGCTATTTTACAAAGCTAGTAAATGACTGTTTTTCAGCTGCCATTAAGCAAATGCTGTTGCCGTTATATGTATTCCTATAAACATTTTTTGCCAGAAACCAGTCAAAAAGCCATAAACTGGTAAAAAATATATATCATAAATCATGGTCACCTTATTGAATAATTCTGCAAGCATAAAGCCGATTTCTAAACATCAGAAATATAGTCAAGTGCCTGTGGGGGATGTGTGCAGCGGTAAGGAGTCCTGAACTGGGTCATCAGTGGCTTTTTTGGTGGTGGTGGTGGAATTGTAAATTCCAAAGGTGAGGAATACCTACATTTAGTGAACGTTTTTCAAGGTCAATTATTTAGTATCATAGAACACTTTTAACAGGTCATGTTAAAAGTATTAAAGTATAATTTGTTTTTTTTTAATACTCTAGATATATTGCACAACGGTTAATCACTTTTTGAACAAGTTATGCCAATGGTTTAAAACCTTGCTGTTCAGTTCGGGTCGTATGTGACCCGAAGCCAAGTTTGAGTCCCTGTAAAAAATTTTCCTTGCATATCTGAAACTTGAAATTTCATGACTTTTCATCATTTCAGGGGTTCTCTCTATGAGAATTTTTTTTGGGGGGTGGGGGGGTTTCTTTCTTGCTGAAAAACAAAAAGTCACACTAGTTGTGTTCCCGGGTCACCCTGACCCAGACCGAAAACTCTTCATTTGAAGTGCTTATATTTGGTCAATTTGAATACTTTTTTCATTTGGAAAGTAGTCCGAACATTTCTGCACACAATGATATGAAAATTGAAATGAAAAAAGTAATTCTTATTGGTTTATTATGCGCCCCCCCCGTTTTTGTGAAATATTTTTCAATTTATGGATAGTTTTGCTTGCAAAATGTGTTCAATTTTACTAAAGTTGTTGTGGGATTGGTAGTTTGAACATTTCTGAATATAAGAAAAATATAAATGAACTGAAAGAAATGTTTCTTATTGGTTGTTTACAATCATAAATAAGCCCTTCCCCCCCTTCTTGGCTGCTTGCAAACATTTTCACTTTATATTTACGCAAGCTTCAAATCCGAAATATTTTTAATATCTTATGCATTCATTTACTCAATTTAAAATTGCTGATCATCAAAACAATATTTTTGGGGTGGTGGCTAATTCTTTTCTGGGCAAAAAAAAATCATCATTTCGAGTCTGTTTTTGTTCGTATATGACCGGACCAAAAATAATTTTTTTAGGTACTTGAATTTGATCTCTTTGAAACCCTTTTCAATTGGAAAACTAGTTTGAACATTTATGAACATAATGATATGAAAATTGAACTGAAAAAATTGAGGCTTATATTTTTATTTTTATCAAAAAGCCCCTCCCCCCATGTTTTCTGAATTTTTTTTTCAATTTATACTTTTTTTAGGCTACAAATCTCTAAGGAATATTCCCCCAAAAGTTTTGATATACTAAATTGAACAATCCTGAACATAACAAAAATAGAAATGAACTGAAAAAAATGATTCTTATTGGTTTATTTTTGCCACAAAAGGGCCACCCCCCGGCCTTATAAACCTAAAAAAAATCCACAAAGACAGGGGGGAGGCACATTTATGTGCAAAATAAACCAATAAGGATTAATTTTTTCAGTTCAATTTTCATTCCATTGTGTGCAGAAATGTTCAGATTTGTTTCCAGGTGAAAAAAGCTTTCAAAAAGACCAAATATCAGTACCTAAAATGATCAATTTGCAGTCCGGGTCAAATAGACCCGGGAACATAAGATTAGGGAGTTTTCTTGAACTGAACAGCAAGGTCAAAGGGAAAGCTTGACACTGTTTTGTGAGTAATAGTGCAAACATTTGTAGAAAGGTTTGGAGGGGCACATGGAACTGTATTTGGCAATTATGTGAAACAAATTGATAAAGCAACAATTTTTCAAGTTCTTTTCAAAACTACACAGAATTTTTAAATGCTTTAAGATAAGGATAAAGTCTTGGCCCCATTATGAGTTGATAAAGTAACCATTACAATTTTGTGAAGAATCTGACTAGATTTTGTTAATGAGATAAATATTTCAGCAACATAGTATTTATCTAATTTTTACATAATATAGTTATTAAAAATTGTAATATACACAACTGGGTAAAACCACAAACCCTGTTTGGTTTTAAAATTTAATTTATGTATTTAACTTGGTATGTATGTGTTGATGGATGGGCATCTGTAATACTGCCTTCTGATTTGGAGTATACAGTACAGTGATCCCCCGGTCATTGCGAGGGTTCCGTTCCAGGACCCCCTGCAATGAGCGGGTTTTTGCGAAGTAGCGCTGCGGAAGTAAAAACACCATCTGCGCATGTGCAGATGGTGTTTTTACTTCCGCCGCAGCAGCGAGGAACCAAACATTGGGGTTTCCCCGCCGCCCACGCAAACTCCTTGCTGCTGCCGCGCCCGCCGCTCGCCTGCCCTGAAAGGGAAAGCCCCCCCAGGCCGGCTCCGATCCCCCCAGGCCGGCTCCGATCGTTTTAAAACAGGCGCGCCGCTTCTCCGCTGACTCCTGGCGAACTTCCCCGCTTTAGGAGTCAGCGGAGAAGCGGCGCGCCTGTTTTAAACGATCGGAGCCGGCCTGGGGGGGCTTTCCAGCAACCCCCGAGCCCGGGTTGGGGGCTCGGGGGTTGCTGGAAAGCCCCCCCAGGCCGGCTCCGATCTTTTAAAACAGGCGCGCGGCTTCTCCGCTAACTCCTGGTGAACTTCCCGGGCGAAGGGCGAAGGGCGGGCGAGCGGCAAAGGGCGGGCGAAGGGCGGGTGGCCGGGCGAAGGGCGGGTGAGCGGCGAACGGCGGGTGGCCGGGCGAACGGCGGGCGAGCGGGTGCTGGGGGGGCTTCGCCCTCCCGCCGGCAAGAGGGGGAAGACCCAGGGAAGCCACCCAGCAGCTGATCTGCCCGGCGCCATCTACGCATGCGTGCCCATAGAAAAAAGGGCACGCATGCGCAGATGGTGTTTTGACTTCCGGGTTGAAAAATCGCAAATTAGCCTGTTCGCAATGGTCGGGAACGCAATAACCGGGGGATCACTGTATATGCAAAAAATATTTTTTAGACACTGATAGTATATTGGGTATATTATATGTTCAAGTATAATGTTGTATAATACATAAAAGTTAATTTAAACAATCCTATTAGTAAAGTCAATCAGAATAAAGAATAAATAAAATTTGATTAAAGCGCATCCTTGCAGGAGTAAATGCAACCGTTATGAATTGAAACTGTCTTTTGGGGCTTCAATAGTATTGAATAGGAGAAATAATGGGTCATAAGTGGGTTTCCATTTTCAGTGCTTGTGAGGATTCCTTAACCTGCAGCAAATATAAATTTCAGATTAGGCAGATAAACTGTTCAAAGGTAAATGTTTATAAATATTGACTTTAAAAAAAATAGATATAAATTTAAAGAGAGTAGTAGCAATATTATATTTCTGTTTAACTGCTGTAAATAGTAGGAACATTTTAAAGTACTTCCATATCCATTTAACTCTGATTCACACACACTGAATTTGATAGGACCTATTTTAAGATACAGAACTGAACCTGTTGAGGTAGTAGTGGCAAGTTGCAAAGTAAGATTTATAAGAGTAATCTATTTTCCAATAAGAAAAGTCTAAAAAAAAGCATGGCTACCATTTGGGACAAAAAAACCCCCATGGACTTTAAAATCATTTAATGTATGGATGTCATGTGATATATCATGACCGTTTGGCCTTTGCAGAGCTGGGGTTGCATGGCCTGCAGACCATGCAACCAGCTTGCAAGCCACCAGTTTAACACCCTTATTCTTTATATTGTACCCAGTATTCTTATATTGGGCACAAACTGATTTTTAGGAATAATTGTAAATAATTGCAATTTTCTGCAGTAAAATAATAATCCACACTTTGTCTTTAAGCATGACCATAATTTATGAAACCCTCAGAGTAGTTAACAAAATCAAGCCAAATTTTAGCAAGAATGACCACCATATATATAAAATATATGAGGATAATTTTAGACATTGGGAATATGGTTTAAAGAAAGTTATGCAGCTAATAATTATTGGTGAAAGGATTCAAATAGTTAAAAGCAATTTTTTATTTTTAATGTAAGGCATATATCTGTTGTGAGTGCTCCTCGTCCAACTCTGGTAATGATAGGTTCTGAGGAGGATGAGCCAGGCTCATCTTGGTGCCCTGGGCCAGTGGTGTTGCCAGCCGATGCAGAGAGTAAGAGTAAGGGAGAAATAGACTCTAGGGAATTGTTGACCAGTCTCTAGGTATATAAAGGTGGAGTATGGGTAATAATAAAATGGTATTGCAAATTGGGTGCTCTGGGGTGGAGCTCCATTTTTGCTACCCCACTGCATCCTCCCCCCATCTGGGCAATAGCTCACATCTGGTTCATATACTGCAAACCACATGATCATACATACGTGGTGTGGTATGTATAACAGGCGTTATTAAGCCTATTAATTTTTATAAATGCAAAACTTGGCTTCTCACAATACTCTGTTGAGACAAGTCAAACATGTCACTATTACTTCCTGAACTAGATAATCATAAAATTATGATAATTATACTATAAATAATGTATATTATAATTATGTAATATGTAATATATTAAAGTATAGTAGTAATAAAAAATACAGTGCTACTACTTTGCCTTAGCATTAAATTAGTTAATGGACATAAAGCTCTAACTTTATTATTTGTTGTGGCAATGAAAGAATGTTAAGTGAAAGCTTCACATAAGCTTCTATGATTATGAATAGAGAAAGCAACAAAAGTAATTGGCATCTCTTGTGATTGTGATCTGCCTACTCTCATTCCACCTGAGCCCATTCCACCAGACTCACTCTTGCTTATGCTGAAGCAGGTAGTGAGAACACTGTCCAAAGCATGCTAATTATTTTTATTTAAGGTTAACAGTTGTAAAATGCTATTTTCATTTGAAGAATGAGAGTAGAGAATTGTGATTTGTTATTATTTTTTTCTGTTTCCCTTGAAAACTTATTCTACAATGATGCTGTCAGATCCTGGAATAGCATGGGAAACGGATCCAAAAAGTACAGTCTTTCATTATAAGGTGGTACCTCTACTGTGACCAGGTTCTTAAGTTGAAGCAATTTTCCCATTGGAATGAATGTAAAAGCAAATAATGCATGCAAACCCATTAGGAAAGAAATAGGAGGAGAGTCGCTGTCGAAGGAAGAAGGTGAGGTGAAGGGAATAAAAAAAATCCAAAACTTTAAGGCTTTTTTTTTTAAAGAGGGACTCTGAGGCAGCAGGGAGGAGCACACACCTGCAATACACCCAGCGCGAGGCTGCCACCCATACACTGGCTGCTGCTTCTGCTACCTGCTGCCTCTTTCTTCCCATGCTGAAGGGCTCCCCTCTCCTCTCGTTCGCTCGCTTTGTAGCCAGCGCCTTTCCTTCGCTGTGGTGACGACTCGGCTGCCCAGAGAGAAGGGAGCGTTTCTTTTCTCTGGGTGCTGGCACAGGTTTATTCCTTCTCCAAGCGCCCAAAGAAAGGAAAATGCTTTGTTCGCTCTGGACTGCCAAAGCCTCCTTTAGCGCCACCGAAAGGCTCCTCTGACAGCCCAGAAAAGCCCAAGATGGCCGGGATTAAAGGGGGAATGGCAGGAAACTGCCCGGGCCTTCGTGCCGCTCTCAAATTTCCTCGGGCTGTTAAATAGAAAATGATTCTTAAGAAGAGGCAAAAAAATCTCGATCACCCGGTTCTTATCTAGAAAAGTTCTTAAGTAGAGGTACCACTGTATTACCCTTCGGTCAGCAGAGACTGCCATTAAATATAAACAATTTAATTGCTATTCTAGTCATTGAAGATAAATAGTAAAGGAAAAAAACCCAAAAAGAAAATCCATGATAATCTAGTGCAAAAGTGAATACCTGTGTTCTTGTCGAACAGGCAATCTATGAACATTTAAATACTGTACAAAGAATGATGGCTGAACTAGCCCTGCCATAATGTAGAAATGGAAGGAGTCAGTGATATAAGGAACAAATTAGGCATGAAAAACTGTTTTTTTTTCTTTGTTGGGATTTACTTCTACATTGTCCTTAGTGACCGGAAGTGAGGAAGAAATCCCATCTCTCTGAAAACCATTATTCAGTAAGAGCACAAAACTACATTTTGTCTGAGTAAAAGTAGTAAAATTTATTTTACTGCTCTTGATCTGGATTGGTAAAGTGCAGAACATATTTGAAAAATCAATGGGTGGGGCCAGGAAAATAAGCGTAAGTTATTTAGGGTATTTTTTTAGAAAAAAAAATTAAGAAAAAAAATTACCTAATAATCTACAACTCCTACACCGCAAAAACATACAGTATTAGTATTTTTTAAAGTTATATTTTTCACATTGTATAACCGTAAAATACCTTGTAAAAGCAAGGGGGACTGTCACAGTTAATATTTTGACTTGTTTAGGACTATTGATTTATGACTGTCAATCTAAAGTTACTTAGCAATATGATTTTCTCCTTGTATGTGTCTCATAATAGTTAGTAACATTACCCAATGACAACAACACATGTTTGTGTAAATCTTTTATGAAACTCACATATAGGAAAGGATTGTTGCCACTTCAGGGGTTAAATGATTTTTTTCAGTATCAGCATTTCTGATATGAATAAAACAATTATGTCATTACCTTTCTTAAGCAGCTGGATAAAGTCCACTTGTAGTACCTAGCCAATATCTAACCAGAAATGCCTAAATTATATAGATAGTTTAGGATTATGACTGAACTTTTGACACTTTTACAACTATTTTTAATTCAGCTGTTTAGTTAAAGAACAACTTCTTGATATACATATAATTCATTAATATAAAAATAGTTGGAAATAAAGTTTGCATACCTTGAGATCACAGAAAAGGATATGTGTAATTATCATATGCCCACATACAGTATATACAAGTAGTTATAGTTATTACTATGGATTTTATCCCCCCCCCCGCGTTTAATCATGTCGAATTCTCAATGACTGCCTTAACATATCTCTGCAATTGCTTTGCCATTTTTTAAATAAGTGGTTTACCATTACTTCCTTCCTAAGCTGAGAGAAAGTGACTGCCCCAAATTCATCCAGCTGTCTTTGTGCCTAAGTATGTAGCCTGATGCCTTAACCACTAGACCACACTGGCTCTGTTACTCTGATAAATAAATCCCAAAAATATGCCAATTATTTATTTCAGATTTTGGATCTCTGTGGAAACAACAACAACAATAAAACATAAAGCTACAGCTGGTGTTAGACTTCCATTGTTAGGTTCTTTCATTTTTGGATAAATGTTATTGATCTAAAGTACGTGTTTTTCTACTGTTTTATTATGTGCTGTGAGCCGTCCCGAGTCCTCGGAGAGGGGTGGCATACAAATCCAATTAAACTTAAACTTAAACATATCTTAATCCCCAAGGCAATCCTGGTATAGTATTTTTTCTGCAAAACCATTGTGATGGTTCAAGTTCAGTTCATTATCTGTGTTCTTTAAAAATAAAAATTTCCCCTTAGTTTCCTAAATTGAAGGAAGATGGTAAACTATTGTCTTGAGTTTTATAAAAGACCAATGGTGGTTTGTCAAAAGATAGAAAACTTATACTGTACCTCTTCAAGAATTGGATAGTGCTATAATAGATTTAGGTAGAAGGTAGGAAATTTAATATCAATGCCATCTTCAAATATCAGAGACTATATTTTCATGCATTGAATTCTTTAAAAAAAAAGAAATGTAACAAATATAGTACATTTTAAAGAAAGAAAATATAAATATGTTCATCATATTCTAATTACAATATAATTTTTTTTCTTTTTTTAAAAAGTAATATATTTACCTATCTGCCACCCCGACCTATATTGGAATTTTGATTCAGTATTCATCTATAATCAGAAAGTTACAAAATAGAAATTATATACCTTCTGTAACTTTAATTTTATTTTGTGCAGATTAATTAAATTATATCCCTATTTTCTATTTTTATAAGGAAGCATAATTCAGTTGGGGAACTTACTTTGTATGCAGAAGTGCCTGGTCCCTACATTTCTAATTTAAAAGATCAGATAACGGTTTATAGGAAAGTCCTCTGCACCTGATCCTGGAAAAGAACTGCCATTAAAGTAGATTCTGGACTGAAACTGAGCAGGCCAACTTAGATATAGTTTGTGAAACTGAAGTCCCAAGTGCTTTTTCAAGAGAAAAATGTTTTTTTTAAGGCGTTTCACTTCTCATTCAAGAAGCTTCTTCAGCTCTGACTGGATGGTGGGGAATGGAAGGATTTTTTTATTATTATTATTTATTTATTATTATTATTATTATTATTATTATTATTATTGTTATTATTATTGTTATTATTATTATGTAAATACAACACAGCAAATGAGATCACTATGCTGGATTTCGTATTTCATCACTAGTCGGGCGCTTCCCAAGCACCTAGGACTGCGTGATGTAGTGGCGAATTATGTTTGCCGATCCCAGGAAAGCGGCCCTTTGCAATTGACATATGGAGATCTTGTCAATTCCGATGGTTTTAAAATGTCCGCTGAGATCCTTTGGAACTGTGCCCAGCGTGCCAAGTACCACTGGGATCACTTTCACTGGCTTATGCCAGAGTCGTTGCAGCTCGATTTTTAGATCTTCGTATTTCACTAATTTCTCTAGCTGCTTCTCCTCAATTCTGCTGTCTCCTGGAATTGCGATGTCGATGATCCATACTTTCTTTTTCTCCACGATCACAATGTCTGGTGTGTTAGGTTTCAGAATTCGGTCAGTCTGAAGTCGGAAGTCCCACAGTAGTTTTGCTGGCTCATTTTCGACCACTTTTTCGGGCTCATGATCCCACCAGTTCTTTGCCACTGGTAAATGGTAGTTCCGGCACAAGTTCCAGTGGATCATCTGTGCCACAGCATCATGTCTATGCTTGTAGTCAGTCTGTGCAATCTTTTTGAAGCAGCTGAGTATGTAATCAATAATAATAATAATAATAATAATAATAATAATAATAATAATAATAATAGATTATTATTATTGTTATTATTATTATTATCATCATCATCATCATTATTGTTATTATTATTAAAGTTTTATTTATTAGTTTCAACTTTATAAACATCACTATAGTTTAATATACATCTATGCCCCTTTTCTTACATCTATATAATTATACACATTGCTCAGGTTTGCCTGGTGCACCAGGTGCGGCCGTATCTGGGCAGGAAATCTCTACTTGCAGTAACTCATGCCCTTATTACCTTGAGGCTCGACTACTGCAATGCTCTCTACATGGGGCTACCTTTGAAGAGTATTCGGAAACTACAAATTGTGCAGAATGCAGCCATGTGAGCGGTCATGAGCCATATGCAGGGTCTTCTCCCAGTTAGCCATATGCAGGGCTATGCAGCAAGTAGGGCAGCAAGTGGAACGATATGGAATGGAGCTGCACACACAGCTCCATGATCGCCAGATGTGCATGCGAGATTCAGCTTCTGAGCATATGCAGCAGCCGAATCTCGCGGCCCAGCCAGCAGCAACAGTGTCCCTCGCTATGTGGACCCAGAGAGTGCAGTGCTCATCTGCTGGGCATGGGGAATCTCTGCTGCTGCTGCTGCTGATGCCGCCAGCCAGTGGCCACAGGGCTCAGTCCTCGGAGGCACACCAGTGGTCAGTCCTGGCCAAGAGCCCACCAGCAGGAAGAAATCCTCAAAAAGGAAAGCAGCTCATTGGGGAGACTCTGGCAAGCGGGCAATGCGAGAGCATTGTCTCCACAACAAACTTCTCTCCTTCCTGGAGGATTTCTTCCTGCTGGTGGTTCCCGTCTGGGACTCACCAGGGCGCCTCTGCTACTGCTGCTGCAGCCGGCAGCAGTGGCGATCAATCCTGCCCAGGAGCCACCAGTGGGAAGAAATCCTCCAGGAAAGAGAACATCTCATCAGGGAGACTCTGGCAAGTGGGTGACGTGGGAGCAACATTGCCTCTCCAATGAGCTGCTCTCTCTGAATTTCTGCACATGCACAGGAAACTGAAAGGTGGGTGAACGCACACGTACTTGCGCTGCCCCAACTGTTTAAGTAGGGCCGCAAACAGCTGCCCTTTACAGGCCATATGTATGCTCTGTCTGATATTTTTCACCCACACTATCATTGGTTATTTTACTATTTCTTCTATTTTATCCATTTCTAATAAGTACAGTATTTGTATATTTTTGATATTTTTTCATCCGGACCTATCAGAATTTTGTCTAATTGTATATTTCTGTCTATGCCTGTGCCATCACTGTCTTTTTTTGTATCCTTAATGTATGTCCATGAGTCAATTTTTATATTTTTCATTTCCAATTGTTCTCTTCTTTTCAGTTCTCCAGTCGGTTCCAATGTATCGCTATATTTTAGAGTTTTGGTTGGGTCAATCAGATTAGGGTAAATTATCACTTGGGGAATGAAAGGATTTATATTCCCTCAAAGAAAATACATCTTTGAGACAACCATGAGCTGGATAACTTGAGAATCTCCATAGACTGTTAAACTAAAGGGATCTTGTAAGTGAGTATAAGACTTTGGAGATGAGACAGTATTTTTAAAAGTGGAAAACTGCACAACTACCTACTTTTATAGCTAATGCATATGTTACTTTTTGAATAAAAGAAGTATCTTCTCTTTCTGAAAAATTCAATGCAATACCAAAACTTAATTGACTTTCATTGTTTTAGCTTCAATGGGATCATCCACTATCTCTCTTTTATTTATATGAGTCACTTCAATGGCGGACATATTTTTTAAATCTTTAATGAAGTAATATCTAGTTATAGTCCTGCCATAAATTATAGACAATAGCATTGCATCACTTGCTGCAGACATATAATTAGAATGTAATATTTTGTATCAAATCAGATGGATCTATAAATTCTTAGTTTTGATGGCATTCCACTGAAATGTTGGTTATTAATTCAGTTCCATTACTTTTAGAAGCCATTTAATAATTTTAATTCCCTCTGAACACTGAAGAATATGATTCTCTAGGCCAAACATTGCTAATCCAATTGCCAATTTATAGAGTTATAACCTGCTCTTCAAAAAATTCATTTAGTGAAAAGTAATTGACTGCTTTTATAGTTCACATTTTAATCCAAGTTGGTAAAGAACTGAATTTATTTTTCTTCCACTTACCCATCTTATAACTTTGTTTTTACTGTATGGTATCTTTTCCCCTCTCTTCTCTATAGTAGGTGCTGATGCTGGCCAGTTTATTTTCTTTGGAGTCTGCTTCATGGCCATACGCAAAGATTAGTAAGAGCAACAGAGAATTTTGCTCTCTTTCTGACTAGAACAGCTGCTGTAAATTAACTCATTTGGGGAAAAAACAGGAATTGGAGATTATAAAAGGCAAGAAAGAGAGATCTGGGTCTGATTGTGTAGAAAGAGAGAGCAGCATAAACTGTGGTTCCTCATCCAGGATGTGAATTGATTTTGAATAACATGAATTATTTACCAGTTGGGAGTTTTAAAATATTTTGGTTTACCACAAGCCAATTTTCAGATAAAAGTAACAAGTATGGGAGGAAAGAAGGTTTCATTAACGAATCTTTTAGGCTAATTATATAATGCCATGATAGAAGTTCTACTCAAGCTGAGACCTCTGCTAAGAGTTATCTGTCCTTTTCTTGCAGCTGGATGCTCAGAGTAGAGATAAGAGAAAGAGGAAAATGGGAGAGAGAAAAATAGTGTCCCACACTTAATTTTAATTCTGACCTTAATAAACACATAATTAACCTACAGATTTATTACTACATGAGATGGTGATGCCCACTACTTTTAAAAGACAATTTGATAGGTTCAGGCAGTTTCATCAAGGACTATTCATATTGTAAATTCAGTATTAACTTTAGTTTGAGCAACAGGCCAAAAGAAGAAAAATGGCTAAAGATTACCTACTATAAGAAAGAAAATATTTGATTAATGTAAGCCTTGAATTTTTAATTTCTTGTTTCAGCCCTGCCTAGAATAGAGCTCCTATGAAGGAAAGTAAGACTTAATGATAAAATGTGGACTCTGATTTACATGGTAATTATTTATTTTTGATTTTGAGTTGAAATTCCTGCTCATTTCATTTTTTATAATATCATTTCAACAGTTTGTACAACAAAATACTTGTTTTTGAGCTTTTATTTTGACTTTCAAATTTTAATTACATTTTTCTAAAATATTTCCCTCTTACTGGAATCTGAGAAAAAGTCTTCGTCTGTACTTAAAGTATTTTTAATTATGAAATCAGTATTCATTTAGATTTATCATATTATAGAAGCAAGGAAAAAAGTATTCTGAACCAAATGGTGTAGTATTAAATAGTAATAGTAGAATAGAATAGAATAGAATATAATTCTTTATTGGCCAAGTGTGATTGAACACACAAGGAATTTGTCTTGGTGCAGATGTTCTCAGTGTACATAAAAGAAAATATAGATTTATCAAGAATCATGTGGTACAAAACTTAATGATTATCATAGGGGTCAAGTAAGCAATGAAGAAACAATATCAATAAAAATCTTAGGATACAAGCAACAAGTTACAGTCATACAGTCCTAAGTGGGAGGAAATGGGTGATAGGAATGATGAGAAAAAAACTAGTAGTAATAGTAGTACAGACTTAGTAAAAAGTTTGACAGTGCTGAGGGAATTATTTGTTTAGTAGAGTGATGGCGTTCAGGAAAAAACTGTTCTTGGGTCTAGTTGTCTTGGTGTACGGTGTAATAGTAACCTCTCCAGCCACGAGGAGGAGGGTTTGTGGCTCCTGGTGTTTGCTGTGGGAAATGTCTCCCTTCCTTCCTTCCTTCCTTCCTTCCTTCCTTCCTTCCTTCCTTCCTTCCCCTCTTTCCCTTTCTCTTTCCCTTTTTTCTTTCTCTCCACTTCTCTCTCTCATTTATTTCCCTTTTCTCCCTCTCTCATTCTCTCTCAATCTTTCCCTCATTTCTCTCTCACTCTCTCCCTTTCATTTCTGTTTTTCTCTTCCCTCTCCCTCTTTTTCCTTCTCATCCCATCTCTCTCTCATTTGTTTGTTCTTCCTCTCCCCCTTTCTTTCCCTTCATCAGTTTCTCATTTTTCTCTTTCTCTTTTTCTCTCACATTCCCTCCTCCCCTCTTTCCCTCTGTCTCTGTCTCTCTGGGGATGAGCTAGCAGCCTATCCCACTTCTTCATAGCTTGTCCTCCGGGGATGAGTGGGGCGCGTGGCATCCAGCCAGTGGAGGAGCCCGACGGGGCTTGGCTCCATCAGCCCCTAATTTCCTGCTTCTCAGAAGCTGCTGCCACGCACCCCGCCTCAACTGCCCCGCGGCGGGCATTCCGAGCATTACTCCCAGGGTCCCTGCTGGCACTACCTCAGCAATGGTGGCGGCTGTCCCCAAGGCTGCCCGGCAGTCGTCGGCTGGAGGCCGGCGGCTCGGCCCCAGGGATGAGTGGGGTGTATGGCATCCAGCCGGCGGAGGAGCCTGTGAGGCAGCTTCGGTCATCCGGTGGGATGGGACTTGGCTCCATCAGCCCCCACCCCAATCTCCTGCCTTTGGGAGGGCACAGCGGTTGGCGAAGGCGCTCTGAACAGAGGGTGTCAGCTGCAGAATTCCTGAGCTGAGGCAGCTTTGCTTGGAACGCCTTCGCTGTCACCTCAATGCATCCAGCCAGCGGGGGAGCCCGAGGGGTGGCTTCGATCATCCGACGGGATGGGGCTCGGCTCTATCAGCCCCCATCCCAATCTCCCACCTTCGGGGACACACCTTTGGGAGGACACAGCGGTTGATGAAGGCGCTCCAAGCAAAGCTGCCTCAGCTCAGGAATTATGTAGCTGGCACCCTCTGCTTACATTCACATCTCTATTTATCCCAGTCATGGGAAAATCCTGAGGTTATGTTATACCGGGCGCCATTTCCAATATGCAGCCCTCCTGTTTGGCTTGGTGTTAGCCCCTTGGGCTTTCACAAGATTATGGCTGCACTAGCTGAATACCTCAAGTCTTGGTCCATCTGCATTCAGTGTTATTTGGACAATCTGCTAATCCTGGCATCCTGCCCAATGCAGGTGGAAAGGGACATAGGCATGACAATCAGGATCCTCTGAGATCATGGGTTCTTCATCAACATGGAAAAATCTCACTTGGTTCTCACAACAAGACTGGTGCACAACAAGACTGGTGCATCTTGATGTCAAGTGTCCAGGTACCACCAGGGTTGCTTTGCTCATTCCACTGGTGGGAGTCCCAAGCCATCACACGGGGCTAACTGGGCAAACTAACGATCATGTCTGATGCCAGCCTCTTTGGATGTGGGGCACATTTCAGATCACAGGTGGTCCAGGAATGATGGACCCAGCAGGAGCTCCAGCACAACATAAATTAGGTGGAGCTCAGGACAACTTGCTTAGCCCTCAGGGCATTCCAGCAGGGGATTTTGGGCGTCATGTCTTCCTTCTAGTGGACAATGTGGCCACCAAGGCCTACATCAACAGGCAGGGAGGAACCCAGTCAAAGTCCCTCATGATGAAAGCAGAGAGATTGTGCTGGTGAGCAGAGACTCATCTGTCATCAATCAGGGCAGAGCATATTGCAGAAACTTCCAACGTGCAGGGTCACTCTCGACCATTTGGAGTGGCGCCTGTAACCCAGTCTATTTGCAGAATTTTTGAATCAGTTTGGCCATCCAATCCTGCATCTCTTTGCTTCTCTGTCAAATTCTCACCTTCCCAGGTTATTTGAAAGATTCCCAAATCTGGGAGTGGAAGATGTAGATGCACTATGATACCTGTGGCCCAAGGGTTCTTGTATGCCTTCACCCATCTTCCCCTTATTCCAGGGTAATAAGGAAGGTTCTGTCAGAGAGAGTGGAAGTCCTATTGGTGGCTCCTCACTGGCCCAGACAGCTGTGGTTTACCAATTTGGTCAGCCTGTCCATCACCAGATCATGGAGGATTCCCATGGACAGAGTTTCCCTCAGCCAGTGTCCTGTCATCCATCTGGAACCTGTAGCCTCCCAGTGCCTCAGGGTATCACGGCACATTCAACTAGAAGTGCAGCCACGACAGTGGCCCGGGCTACACAGGCATCAGTAGAAGAAATTTGTCAGGCAGTGACTTGGAAGTCTGCATCACCATTTATCTGCCACTATTGATTGGATGTGTTTGCTTCCACTGAGGCAGCCTTCAGCAGGTATGTCCTACAATGAGTGCATGAAGTCAGGGGAACTCAGAACCAGAGCAGCTCCTGTCCATAGGACAGCCAAGCTTTAGTTTGTCCCATCCTGGACTCTCGTCGATACTATGGAGAAGAGCCATTGGTCTTAATTGGTACGCCCTTTCTCTTGGTGATCGATGGGAGAATCCAGTGCCATCTGGTGGAATATCCTGTCTTGATTCTGGGTGGAGATATGTTTGGACTTGAGGAGGGCTACCAGATTCACTTCATCTTCAAGAAGGTTTACAGGATTCTCTTTGCCTTCGTTTCAAACTGTGACTGCTGCTAGGGAGGCGTCTCCTCAGAATTTTCAATTCAATCAGTAGAGCTATGGGACTAGAGCAACCCATCCTATACTGTCCTATTTACAACCATGAGAAAGAATTTATAAGGTAAGACCAATGCCTCATCTCTGTTTCCTAGCTGAGGGAGCCAGCATTCTCTAGAGACACTTCCATGATTCATGTGGCTGGCATGATTGTATGCTGAGACACATGGAACAGTTTCCTAACAAAGTGGTACTTGCATATTTTTGAAAGATTAGGTTGGATATCTACTTAAAACATGATAATTTAGCATTCATGAATTAGCTTGACAGGCTAAGAAAGCTGCATTTAAATAATTGATTAGCTTTCCCTGACTAGTTTTTTTTAATGTTTTGCCATTGCCTTTTTCCTATGATTGAGAGAGTGAGTGGTCCAAGGCCACCCAGTTGGTTTTGTGTCTAAGTTAGACTAGAATACATGCTCTCATAGTTTCTAGCCTAGTGCCTTGACCTCCAAAATTGTTCTCCTCTACTAATACAATAATGCAATGTAAAACATCTCTAACACCATCTCCTGAATACATCCAGGAAGAGGATTAAGTATTAAGCAGTTCTACTGCCAAATTTGTTTTACCACTGTAATATTTTTTCTGCTAATATTTTCTTCTTTTGTGATGTAAGTATATTTTTCTTCTTCATTCTTCTTTAGTCTTAGTGCAAGAAAATAGTTTCTGGCTTCATACAGTTCTGATGACCATGGTACAAAAAAACATCCTGAGACCCTATAAAGTGTACGGAGAAAAGCAACAAGGATACAGACTAAATCATATGATGAATGATTGAGGGAGCTAAGTATGCCTAGCCCCATGATGGCAAACCTATGGCACACATACCGCAAGTGGCACACGGAGCCAAATTTGTGGGCACGGAAGCTCAGGTCCGACGCACATGTGTGCCAGTCAAATGATTTTTGAGTCTTCTGGGCCCGGTGGGAGATGAGAAACAAGCGGTTTCCAGCCTCCCAAGGGGGTGGGGAAGGCCCATTATTTGGTCTCCCCAAGCTCTGACTGAAAGTTGACAAATTTTCAAGTGGTGGGGAAAGCTGTTTCCGCCCTCCCCAGCTCCTAGAAAAGCTTTGAAACCTGGGGAGAGCGAAAAATTGGACTTCTGGTCCAGCCTTTCTTCTAGAGCCTTTGGATGACGAAAACAGCCACTCTCATCTTTCCAGAGGTCCTCCAGAGGCTGGAAACATTCTGTTGGACAAAGTTTCAAGTTGGGAAACAGCCATTTCTGGCTTCTGGAGGGCCTTCAGTGGGTGGGAAAGGCTGTTTTCACCCTCCCCTGACTCATAGAAAGGCTCTGAAGCCTGGGGAAAAGGAAAAATGGGTGTGAGGTGATCACACACACATGCGGAGGGGGGGGGACACATGCACATGCCCCCCCTGTGCTCTCCCCTTTTGGCATGTAAACAAAAAAAGGTTCACTATCAATGGCAAGCTCAGGGATTCTGGGAGTTGAAGTCCACATGTCATAGAAGAGCCAACTTTACCTACTCCTGGCCTAGCCTATGAAGAGAAGGATTAGGGGAATATGATAATTGCCTTCCACTAATTGAGGGCTGTCACAGAGAAGAGACCATTGACTTATTCTTGAAAGCACCAGAGGGCAGGACAAGTAGTAATTGGTGGAAGGTTGAAGACAGATCCGACCTAGAAGTAAGAATTTTTTTTTCTGACAGTAAAACTAATCAGTAAAACTAATCAGTGGAAAATTGATTGATTGATTGGATTTGTATGCCACCCCTCTCCGATGAATCAGGGCAGCTCACAACATATCACATATAACACATACATATCTAAAAATCCAATTAATATGACTAAAAAGAACTTTAAAAAACTCTAATATGATTTAAAAATATTCATCACCATTCATTTAGCAAAACATACTAGTACACTCGTCGGTCAAGGGGCTAGGATGTAATGGCCCTAAGCCTGGCTGCATAAATAGGTCTTTAAGCTTTTTCGGAAGGCAAGGCGGGTAGGGGCAGTGTGAATCTCTGGGGGGAGCTGCTTCCAGAGGGCCAGGGACCCCACAGAGAAGGCTCTTCCTCTAGGTCCTGTCAAACGACATTGTCTGGTTGACGGGACCTGGAGAAGACCAATTCTGTGGGACCTGACTGGACGCTGGGATTCATGCGACAGAAGGCAGTCTCAGAGGTAATCTGGACCGATGCCATGTAGGGCTTTATAGGTCATAGCCAACACTTAGAATTATGTCTGGAAACTAATCGGCAACCAATGCAGTTTACGAAGTGATGGAGAAATATGGGTATGCCTTGGAAGGCCCATAACCGCTCACGCAGCTGCATTTTGGATGATTTGAAGTTTCCGAACACTCTTCAAAGGTAGCCCCATGTAGAGAGCATTGCAGTAGTTGAACCTCGAGGTGATAAGGGTTTGCCTTCAGGAGTTGTGGGTACATCACTGGAGGTTTTCAAAAATAAACATGACAATTACAGTGATACCTCAAGATACGAACCCCTCGTCTTACGAACAACTCGTGATACGAACCCGGGGTTCAGAAAATTTTTGCCTCTTCTTACGAACTTTTTTCGAGTTACGAACCGGTGTTCGGAGACTGCTGGGAAGCCGCGTGGCTGTTTTAAAAGGTGACAGCCGGGCGGCGGGGCTTCCCAGCACCCCCCAACCCCGAACCCGGAAGTTCGGCACAAGTTTGGGGTTCGGGGGGGTGCTGGGAAACCCCCCAGGCCGGCTGCGACCTTTTAAAAGAGCCGTGCTGCTTCGCATCTGTCTCCTGAAGCCAAATGGCAAAGCCGAACTTCCGCGTTCGGCTTCAGGAGACAGATGGGAAGCGGCGCGGCTGTTTTAAAAGGTTGCAGCCGGCCTGGGGGGCTTGCCAGCACCCCCCGAACCCGGGTTCGGGGTTCGGGAGGTTGCTGGGAAGCCCCCCAGCCCGGCGGTCACCTTTTAAAACAGCCGGGTGGCTTTCCAGCAGCCTCCCGAAGCCGAACAAACCCGAACTTCCGTGTTCGGCGTTCGGAGGCTGCTGGAAAGTCCTACTTCTCCCCCCCCAGCCAAAACCCCAAAGCCTGTTTGCTGCCACATGATTTAGCCAGGACAGGAGCGAAGTGACGTGGAGGAATGGGGAGCTGAAACCGGGCTGTTTCAGCTTTCCATCCCTTCACGTCACTTCGCCGCTAAATCGTGTGGCAGCAAACATGCTTTGGGGATTTGGCTGGGGGGGAGAAGAAGTAGGACCTTCCTAACTCCCTCCCCCCCAGCCAAACCCCCAAAGCATGTTTGCTGCCACACGATTTAGCGGCGAAGTGACGTGGATGGATGGAAAGCTGAAACCGGGCTGTTTCAGCTTTCCATTCCTTCACGTCCCTTCGCCGCTAAATCGTGTGGCAGCAAACATGCTTTGGGGATTTGGCTGGGGGGGAGAAGAAGTAGGACCTTCCTAACTCCCTCCCCCCCAGCCAAACCCCCAAAGCATGTTTGCTGCCACACGATTTAGCGGCGAAGTGACATGGATGGATGGAAAGCTGAAACTGGGCTGTTTCAGCTTTCCATCCCTTCACGTCCCTTCGCCGCTAAATCGTGTGGCAGCAAACATGCTTTGGGGATTTGGCTGGGGGGGAGAAGTAGGACCTTCCTAACTCCCTCCCCCCCAGCCAAACCCCCAAAGCATATTTGCTGCCACACGATTTAGCGGCGAAGTGACGTGAAGGGATGGAAAGCTGAAACCGCCCGGTTTCAGCTCCCCATTCCTCCACGTCACTTCGCTCCTGTCCAGGCTAGATCGTGTGGCAGCAAACAGGCTTTGGGGTTTTGGCTGGGGGGGAGGGAGTTAGGAAGGTCCTACTGCTTCCTCCCCCAGCCAAAAACACAAAGCCAGGCATCCTCCAGCCGCCAAAGGAGCCTCCTGATTCTCCCCGCTTCTCTGTCCCGCTCATTACCCATGTCCGGCAGAAGCTGCTGCCCGATTGCTCTTAGCCGGCGGGATGCAAAGTGCTGGGGTGGGGGGGTGTCCTGACAGCCCCCCCACCCCAATGCGAGTGGCGGGGAGTCGCCCATGGCCGGCAGAAGATCGTTCTTGCTGACCTGCTGCCTCGCGGGGAAGCCGGGCAAGAGCGATCTTCTGCCGGCCATGGGCGACTCCCCGCCGCTTGCCCATGGCCGGCAGAAGATCGCTCTTGCCCGGCTTCCCCGCGAGGCATCAGGTCAGCATTCTGGACGGGCGGGCGGCGGGCGAGGATGGGGGAAGCCTCGCGGGGAAGCCGGGCAAGAGCGATCTTCTGCCGGCCATGGGCGAGCGGCGGGGAGTCGCCCATGGCCGGCAGAAGATCGTTCTTGCTGACCTGCTGCCTCGCGGGGAAGCCGGGCAAGAGCGATCTTCTGCCGGCCATGGGCGACTCCCCGCCGCTTGCCCATGGCCGGCAGAAGATCGCTCTTGCCCGGCTTCCCCGCGAGGCAGCAGGTCAGCATCCTCGGCGGGCGACTGGCGGGGAAGCCGGCGGCTGTGGCAGCTGCTGCAAGAGGCTTCCCCGCCTCCTCAAAGCAGCCTCCCAAACCCGAACTTTCGCTGAGAAGCCCCGCCGCCCGGCTGTCACCTTTTAAAACAGCCGGGGGGCTTCTCAGCAGCCTCCCAACGCCGAAGCCCCCAGGCTGTTTTAAAAGGTGACAGCTGGGCGGCAGCGGTTTTTTGCGGGTTTTTGTTGTTGTTGCACGGATTAATTGACTTTACATTGTTTCCTATGGGAAACAATGTTTCGTCTTACGAACCTTTCGTCTTACGAACCTCCTCCTTGCACCAATTAAGTTCGTATCATGAGGTACTGTATTACTGTATTTGACTGGAATGGTATGAGGCTCCTGTCCTGGTTGGGGGAATTGTACTAGAAGATCTCCAAGGTCTCTTTCAATTCTGTGATTCTATGTTCTACGTGACAGCTCTTTAGAGACTTGAAAAGTCTTATCATAACTTCCTCATCTCATAAGTTGTCTTTTTTCAAGGTAAAATATATGCAATTTCCTCACTTTGATTAGTTCCTGAGGTGTAGTTATTGACACTGCCCTTATCTAAAGTATTTTAGTTTGTCTAAATCTTACGATGTTATGCCTGGAAATGAATTCAGTACTTGAGATGAAATCTGATCAATACAGAACATAGAATTCAACCATTTGCATCCATGATCAGGAAACCCTGATGTAACTTAATTGCTTTTTTTCCTTTCTAGCACCCAGTTGATTCGTGTGCAGGTTGTGATAAATTACAGTTTCAAAATAGCATTTGGAATATGTGAAATCTTAATGTATTTTCTTACTAAATAATTTTTATTATTAAGATACAGTTTTCATTCATTCAAGCTATTAGATACTTTGCAGCCCGATTGATGGATGTGGAGACTCAAATATACAAGTAATGGATGGTAATTTGTAACAGCTTTCTTATTTTTAAACAATAACTATAGTTTAGAAAATTACTTCAGATTTAGCATGCAATGGTTTCATTATCCACTGGTTTAACGCACATAGATTCTTTATCTTGATGGTATCTAAATGTCCAGTTAAATTAAATCTACTTCTGGCAAATTAGTCTGTGATTCTTTTGTCTCCTAGGTCTTTATATGGAGCAGTATTTTTATTTTCTTAAATTACTTTCTATATGTATGTATGCATGTATGGGAGGACATGTATGTTAAAGTATATCGGTACATATAGAAAGTTACAGCTGGCTTGCTTAACAAATTATGGTGAGTTTTAAATCTCTGCATGGCTTTATTTACATACCTTGAAATGAGTATATAAAAGAGGCTCTGCCTATATAGAACAGCTCATGGATTGATTTCAGACTGATTAGAGAATACTGCACTATTTTGTTTTTATAATTTGAAGGTGCTTTTGTGAATTTGAATAGTAATCTAAATTAAAAGTGTCTCATCCTTCAACATTTGAAAACATTTAAGCATGTCTTTAAGCATTCTTATGGAAAATAGTAACCATCTATTTAATTACAGATATACTTTTTCTTCTCATTATAAATGGTATGTACAAGGGACATTATTGATAAATTTAGATTACTTAGTAAAGCACAATATATCTTGTTTCTTAATCCTTAATTTTTTGAAGAGAAAATTGTTGTTGTTTTTATTATTTATGAGTCCATTTAGTTAAGTGTAATCATTGTTTTGTCTGCTTGTCATAGTGGCTGATGTACACTTTTTAAGGTGCAGTTTTTAGAATCCTAAATGGACAAAACAAAAAACAAACAACAAATTCTGTATTTGAATTTACATTTTTCCTTTTCTTTGTACTTTTTCTTTATATCTTTTTCTAAGAAACTTATTTATAGGAAGATATCCAGAATCACAATAATGAAAAAAAAATCCACTACTGATGTTGATTTTTAAATTTGCAGAAAGGCTTCATTTAAAAGGAATTTCTCTTCGGAATACATTATATGTTGAGAATTTATGCTCAATTTGTTTAACAGTTTCCATAAAACCTTATGCTGATTGAAGTATGTGTGGATTTTATTTTATTTTTTTTCACACAAAAAATTCTGCTAAGAAAAATATTCAGCAAACTACTTAACCAATTTTAATTTATTTTGCATTAAAGAAGAATTTTACAAGTATTTCATTATTACATTCTTAACACTTAAAATTTCTTTTTATTCTTTAGATTATTGACAGATGTATTCTGTGGCCTGATTCTTAGCCTTGATGCACCAGCAAATTAGCATTTGTGTTGCTATAATTGTACATACTTACTCTACTTTTACAACTTAATAAAACATAATGTTCATTTGTTTTATCATATCTATATAAATATTTATAACTGTGATTCTAGCTTAGGTGATGGAGCAGTTCATATATTAAATCTCATGTGCTTATTTCTTATTTCTCAACTTAATAACATGTTGTTTCTTCCCAAATTCTCTGTATTCCTAAATTCTTATTTATTAATTCCTATTTTTTCCTTTATTGTAGGAGCCATTTTATGTTACACGTTATAGTAACAGCTTAGCCCAATGAAGACAAACCTTTGATGATTTTCCTAACAATTCCATTCTCATATTTTAAAATGTATTTGTGTTTATTTTCTAGACCCTTTGACTTCTCTAACAAATTGTTTTTCCTCTGCCACATTCAGAAAAGCCCTAACATAGCAACCAAGATTTTCATTCTCTGTCTATTAATGATTTTGAGCTTTCCAGTAAGATTGTTACATGTATGTTAGATACAGGGCTTACCAGTAGTATCATTTTAAAAAGTCATTTTGAAGTATCACCTAGTGTCAATAAAACATCTCTATGTCTATTTTTTTTGGTTATGAACGATTTTGATAAAATGGTAGTGCTATTTATTAGCTTTAGCTTGATAAAAGGAGAAAAATTGTGAAATTCTGAATATTTTTTCTTTAAAGAAGCTCTCAAAAAGATATTCACAGGTTTGTAAGTTCTAAAATGGGAATGGTTTAAACCATAATAACCTTATTGGATTCCAGTTATTAAGTCAAAGTAAGCAAAGTCAGTTTTGAGAACCAGTCAAACTACACATAAAATTAATTGAATTAACGTTCTGATAAATGTACATATGATTTGATTGCCCAAAACATTTATGCATTTGGCTTTATTTTAAAGCCATATTTAATGGCATTTTAAAATATCTGAGAAAGCTAGTCATTCCTACTTTTATGTTCAGGTTTTTAACAGTTTAAAACAGTAAATGCCTTAGCAGTTACATTGGGACATTAATAAAAGGCCAAAAGCTTTTAAACTGGCAACAATTTGCCAGCTTTGAATTATAGATTTTAGTTAAACATGTTGCTGAAAATTCTATCCTATGACCACCTTCAGTTAGTCTATGGCAGTGATGCCCGAACCACAGCCCAAACCCACGTATTTATCTCCAAGTGCCAATAGGGCAATTTACTATATTTTTAGACTATAAGACGCACCAAGATTGTGAAGAAGTACATAAGAAAAAAGTTTTAGTCCTGCCTGCCCCTCCCAGGAGCATTTTACAGACCTCTCAAACTCTCTGCACACCTCGCTTGTCACAAAAATGGGGGTTTGGGAGGTCTGCAGAATGCTTCTGAGGGCTCAGGGTAAATTGGGTGCCATAAGTTCACCATCATGGGGCTAGAGGATGAGCTTAACAGAGAACACTTGATGAAAAGGATTTGCTTCCCATTTCATTTTCTGATGCAAACTCATAAAAAGGCTGCCAGTTGAACTAAATCCTTTTCATTGCCAATTTTAGGGAATGTCCCTCAAGTAAATTTGAACCTATGCTGCCACCTACCAAGCAAGTACACATGGGGTGGAATTTCTGGCCTAACAGAAATTGCTGATTTTCAATTCCTTCCTGCCAATTCCCTTGTTGACTGCATGTTGGGCATTTTAATTCAATAATATCTGCAGGGCCACAGATTCTCCATTCTGCTCTAATACCGGTAAATGGCTTATGGTCATTAGAAAATTTCACACAACTTTTTGGGGGAGGCGAGTGCACAGCTCCCTTTCCCAGCTCGATCCAGGATTCTAGCTGCTGTTGTCTTCACAGTGACACAAGGGGCTGGGGGAGGGCTCTCTCTCTGCCTCTCTCTCTCTGTCTCTCTCTCTCTGTCTCTCTCTCTCTGTCTCTGTCTCTCTCTCTCTCTCTCTCTGTACTCTCTCACGTGAAGGC
Organism: Erythrolamprus reginae; assembly: GCF_031021105.1. NCBI lineage: Eukaryota > Metazoa > Chordata > Lepidosauria > Squamata > Dipsadidae > Erythrolamprus > Erythrolamprus reginae. The sequence goes on from NC_091950.1 coordinate 77,474,547, forward strand.
ACGTGAGGAGTACAGCAGCTTCCTGATTTGTTGGCATGTGTGTGTGTGTGTGTGTGTGTGTGTGTGTGTGTGTGTGAAGGCACCCAGAGCACGGTAGCCTCCCAATTCGTGTGTGTGTGAAGGTGTGCCTGGAGTACGGCAGCCTTCTGATTCCTTTGCATGTGTGTGTGTGTGAAGGCACATGTGGAGAGCGGCGGCTATGGCAAGAGAGGCAGAAAGGTTTGTTCTTTGAGAGAGAGGCAAAGGGAAGAGCTGGGTGCTGTGAGAGGGCAGGAGTGAGCCAGCACCTTCTCCACTTTGCTCTTTATCTGTTCAAGTATTTCTTTTAAAAAACAGACCGGAGCTGTGCAGGAGAGCTCCAGCCATCTCTGTTGCGCGGCTCTGTCCACGGGTGAAAGCTATAGCCGGGCTCTCCCCTGCTTTCCTCCCATCCCCATAAGAACATGAGAAGAGCTATGCTGAATAAGGCCAAAGCCCATCGAGTCCAGCATTCTGTGTCACACAGTGGCCCACCAACTGTCCATGGGGATCTTGAGCAGAAAGAGAAGGCAAGACCGTCCCTTTCCCCTGATCCCCAACAAATGGTACTCAAGGGAATCCTGCCTGCCTCAACCAACAAAGAGGCGGCACGTGGACATCCGTTTCAATAGCCACCAATACACTTGGCATCCATGAATCTGTGTAATCCTGCCTTGAAGTTATGAAGGCTGACAGCTGTCAGGACTTCTTCTGGAAGTGAATTCCATAAACCAACAACCCTCTGGGTGAAGAAATATTTCCCTTGATTTGTCCTCACTTTCTTACCTAAGAGCTTTAGGGAGTGCCCCCTTGTACTAGTATTGTGTGATAGAGAAAATGTTTTTTTCTCTATCCACCTTTTCTATCCCGTGCACTTTGATCAAGTCGACCCTTAAACACCGTCTTTCAAGGCTGAAGAGACCAAAGCGTTGCAACCTGGTATCATTATTTATTTATTTATTTATTTATTATTTAGATTTGTATGCCGCCCCTCTCCGAAGACTCGGGGCGGCTCACAACAAGATATAACAAATCATAAATAATTCAAATAGCTTTAAAATATTTAAAGATTTAAAAGAACCCCATATACTAACAGACACACACACAAGCATACCATGTATAAAATTGAACAAGCCCGGGGGAGGTGTTTCAATTCCCCCATGCCTGACGGCAAAGGTGGGTTTTAAGGAGTTTACGGAAGGCAGGAAGAGTAGGGGCAGTTCTAATCTCTGGGGGGAGTTGGTTCCAGAGAGCCAGTGCCACCACAGAGAAGGCTCTTCCCCTGGGGCCTGGCAACCGACATTGTTTAGTTGACGGGACCCGGAGAAGGCCCACTCTGTGGATTATAAGGGATGTCCTCCATTTTATAATTCTTGGTCTCACCATCGATTTGTACAGAGGCAATACAACACTTACTTAGCTGCTCCTCCCTTTTTTCGCCATTGCACTTGCGTGCCAGAAACCTGGAAACCTTTTTTAAAAATCTTCTTAAAAGTTCAAATAATTATTACACATATATTGTACATTGTACATGTAAAAGGATTCCTTTGTATACATTTAGGAAAGTAAGAAAGGAGGTTGGATTTTAGAAATATTTCAAAGGTATCTCTATTACAACTAAACTGGAGGATTTGTAAATACAACTAAGAATCCACTATTTTAGGGACATTTGGTTTGTGTTTATATGTTATTGCTAAAAAATGGGGAAGGGAATGGAGATGGAGCCATTGCCATTTGGATACTTATTATTATTTTTAATACATTTTAAAATCAAACTACAAAACATTTCACATATGCTATATGTTACTGAATCAAATCTACTGGATTTCACTTTCATGTGTACAGTATTCAGTTACACATATCTCTATGTTTCATATATTACATTTGTTCTTAATGGTTGGTGTCATCATAATGCTAAATTACAATATAATATTATATATTAAATCACCAGAAGGGAATACAGATAACTCAGTCCTAAACCGTAGAGTTCTTGGTTCTCTTAGTTATTACTTCCAAAAACATTTGCCAGATATTCCATTGTTAGACTTGATAACATCTTAATTGCTAGAGGGGATGGGCTTTCCATTTTTTATACAATTATCAGCCGCAAACACATAAAGTGAACAATATTTACACATCATTAAAATTAGACAATAAAAAACCCACAAAGGAAACAAAATGATCTGACAACCATCTCGCCACTAATCAACACCCAAATAAGTAGCCATTAAGCCCAGGATTAAGCCCACACAAGCAGTCAAGGAGCAAACAAAAGCCTGATCAAGAATTACTAGTGTAAAACTCCCACCTGTACTGGCACAACAAGATACTGTATATAAACAGAACAAATGCTTCTCTGTCCTAGCAGTGAAGATTTTATCTACTGTGGTAAAGCAATATCAATATCATTTATATACTGCTTGATATATACTGCTTTTACAGCCCTCTCAGTTTTGCAAAATCAGCATATTGCCCCCAACAATCTGGGTTTTACACACCTTTGAAGAATGGAGGCTGAGTCACCCCTTGAGCCGGTGGTGAGATTTGAACTGCTGAACTATAGCTAGTTATGTTCTTATGTTCTTAGTTGAAGTAGCCCACAATACTGCACTCTTAAAACTGTGCCACCCTGGCTCTTTCAGAAAGTCTTCAGAAAGAAAAGTTTTCAATAAAAAGCCAACCTCAGAGTATAAGGTCTCCATGAAAACATGAATTGTGTTCATTTTCTTTCTCCATTTCTCTTCCAGTATGTCCACTGGAAATAATAATACATTTAAATGTATTATTTAAGGAGGAAAAGGGGGGACATGATTGAAAATTTTAAATATATTAAAGGGTTAAATAAGGTCCAGGAGGGAAGTATTTTTAATAGGAAAGTGAACACAAGAACAAGGGGACACAATCTGAAGTTAGTTGGGGGAAAGATCAAAAGCAACATGAGAAAATATTGTTTTACTGAAAGAGTAGTAGATCCTTGGAACAAACTTCCAGCAGACATGGTAGATAAATCCACAGTAACGGAATTTAAACATGCCTGGGATAAACATATATCCATCCTAAGATAAAATACAGAAAATAGTATAAGGGCAGACTAGATGGACCATGAGGTCTTTTTCTGCCGTCAGACTTCTATGTTTCTATAAATAGGCATCTTTCAAGGTATTTTTATATGGAAAAGATGAGAAAGTAGTAATGGGATATATAAAGAGGATCTTTTTCATGGAATGATAGAAGATTGATGAAGACAAAACATAAATTAATAAGGAGGGGGGGGGAATGGGACCTAAAAAAATAATGACAATAAAACTTTATATTTCAATACAGTGGTACCTCATGATACGAACCCCTCGTCATACGAACTTTTCAAGATACGAACCCAGGGTTCGGAATTTTTTTGCCTCTTCTTACGAACTTTTTTCACCTTACGAACCTGCCGCCGGCCGCTGGGGTGCCCCACCTCCAGACTTGAGTTCCTCCCGTTTTTTCCCACCCTGTCCTGCCCCATTCTCCCCTCTGGATCTCCATGGGTTTCCTCCGTTTTTCTCCACTCTGTCCTGCCCCATTCTCCCCTCTGGATCTCCATGGGTTTCCTCCGTTTTTCTGCACTCTTTCCTGCCCCATTCTCCCCTCTGGATCTCCATGGGTTTCCTCCATTTTTCTGCACTCTTTCCTCCCCCTTCTCCCCTCTGGATCTCCATGGGTTTCCTCCGTTTTTCTGCACTCTTTCCTGCCCCATTCTCCCCTCTGGATCTCCATGGGTTTCCTCCGTTTTTCTGCACTCTTTCCTGCCCCATTCTCCCCTCTGGATCTCCATGGGTTTCCTCCGTTTTTCTGCACTCTTTCCTGCCCCATTCTCCCCTCTGGATCTCCATGGGTTTCCTCCGTTTTTCTGCACCCTTTCCTGCCCCATTCTCCCCTCTGGATCTCCATGGGTTTCCTCCATTTTTCTCCACCCTGTCCTGCCCCATTCTCCCCTCTGGATCTCCATGGGTTTCCTCCATTTTTCTCCACCCTGTCCTGCCCCATTCTCCCCTCTGGATCTCCATGGGTTTCCTCCGTTTTTCTGCACCCTGTCCTGCCCCATTCTCCCCTCTGGATCTCCATGGGTTTCCTCCGTTTTTCTGCACTCTTTCCTGCCCCATTCTCCCCTCTGGATCTCCATGGGTTTCCTCCGTTTTTCTGCACTCTTTCCTGCCCCATTCTCCCCTCTGGATCTCCATGGGTTTCCTCCGTTTTTCTGCACTCTTTTCTGCCCCATTCTCCCCTCTGGATCTCCATGGGTTTCCTCCGTTTTTCTGCACTCTTTCCTGCCCCATTCTCCCCTCTGGATCTCCATGGGTTTCCTCCGTTTTCCTGCACTCTTTCCTGCCCCATTCTCCCCTCTGGATCTCCATGGGTTTCCTCCGTTTTTCTGCACTCTTTCCTGCCCCATTCTCCCCTCTGGATCTCCATGGGTTTCCTCCATTTTTCTGCACTCTTTCCTGCCCCATTCTCCCCTCTGGATCTCCATGGGTTTCCCTCCCCCCACTCCGTTCGCCTCAGCTTCGTCTGCCGGCAGCTTTTTTTTTTAAAGCCTTAATGTTTTGGATTTTCCTAATCGGCTTGCACGCATTATTGGCTTTTCCATTGATTCCTATGGGAAACATTGTTTCATCTTACGAACTTTTCACCTTACGAACCTCGTCCTGGAACCAATTAAGTTCGTAAGATGAGGTATTACTGTACAGGCATAGTAACTGTAGGGAAAAAGTATCTTTGTAAGGCAGCACGCTAACTATCCCTTTGCAATTAAAATAGAAAGCAAGAGCATGCCAGAAAATATAGCAACTATCTTCATCCTCCCCCCACTTCCTGCCCCTCGTACATGTAGCAGAGGTCTTCAGACTTATGGACTTCAACTCCCAGAATTCTCTAGTGAGCATAGCTGTCTAGTGAATTCTGGGAATTGAAGTCCACAAGTTTTAAAGTTGCCAAGTTTGGGGACCCCTGATTTATAGCTTTGAAATTCATGGGAGCACTGCATAAAGGAGCTTTTGCACCCATCTATCAACTGGGGTGGGTGGGGGGAATATTTTACACTATAAAATTCCCATGCTCTCCATTTCTGATCTCCCCTCTCCCATGCTATTTATATGGTAAAATAATATGACCTCTGAATGAAGCTCTGTAATTAAACTGTAAATTGACTGGATGACTTCTAATATAGAAATCCGTCCTCTATCCTGGTGCTCCTTGACCTTTCGGCGGCTTTCAATACCATCGACCATGGTATCCTGTGCCGGCTGGAGGGGCTGGGAGTGAAAGGTACCCTTTTACGGTGGTTCTCCTCCTATCTCTCCGGTCAGTCGCAATTGGTGTTAGTGGGGGGGGGGTCAGAGGTCGACCCCTAATTCTCTCCCTTGTGGAGTTCCTCAGGGGTCAGTCCTCTCCCCTCAGCTATTTAATATCTACATGAAACCAAAATCATCCAAGGACACAGGGTGAGTTGTCATCAGTATGCTGATAACACCCAGTTCTACATCTCCACGCCATGTCCACTCTGTGAAGCAGTGGAAGTGATGTGTCAGTGCCTGGAGGGCAACAGGCTCAAACTCAACCCTGACATGACGGAGTGGCTATGGGTTTTGCCTCCCAAGGACAATCCCATCTGTCCATCCATTATCCTGAAGGGGAATCACTGCCCTCCTCAGAGAGGGTCCACAACTTGGGTGTCCTCCTCGATCCACAATTGACTTTAGAACATCATCTGTCAGCTGTGGCGAGGGGAGCATTTTCCCAGGTTCGCCTGATGCACCAGTTGTGGCCTATTTGGACAGGGAGTCCTTGCTAATAGTCACTCATGCTCTTATCACCTCGAGATTCAACTATTGCAATGCTCTCTACATGGGGCTACCTTTGAAGAGTGTTCAGAAACTTCAAATCGTGCAGAATGCATCCCCGCAAGCAGTCATGGGTCTACCAGATATTCCCATGTCTCTCCATCACTCCATGGACAGCACTGGTTGCTGATTGGTTTCCGGACACAATTCAAAGTGTTGGTGATGACCTATAAAGCTCTACATGGCATCGGACCAGATTACTTACGGGACCGCCTTCTGCCACATAAGAGTTGGCCTTCTCCGGGTCCCATCAACCAAACAGTGTCATTTGGTGGGGCCTAGGGGAAAAGCCTTCTCTGTGGGGGTCACTGACCCTCTGGAATCAGCTCCCCCTAGAGATTCATACTGCCCCCACTCTCCTCACCTTTCGCAAGAGCCTCAAGACCCATCTATGTCGCCAGGCCTGGGGCAATTAGACCTTGCCCCTCTGACCAATAAATGAAATGTATGGTATGATTGGACTGTATGATTGTGTATTACATTAGGGTTTTAGTTGTTTTTTAAATATTAGATTTGTGCTATATGTTTATGTCTGTATCTACTCTGTGAGCCGCCCCGAGTCTTCGGAGAGGGGCGGCATACAACAACAACAACAACAACAACAATAATAATAATAATAGTTCCTTTGAATACAGCTACATGTTCTTTGTCATATATTGGAAATATGTCAAAATTTATAGTGACAGTTAATACATACACATATCCATTGATAACAGAAGAACCTAAGAATAAAGTCAATGCTCTGAGCATATACAGCTGACATTTCCACAACATTTATAAAGACTGATTTATAAAGTTATAGCAGTCATCATATCTAGAAGAAAAAAAAGTTGTAATGACCATTCATGTGGAGGGTTGTATATGTGAAATCTATTTATTAATATATAGAACAAGTAGCTGTCCATAGTGGGTAGAGATAGCATCTAGGAATGGGTTAACTCATGCCTTCAGTTGATTGGACTGAGTCTTTTAGAACAGAAATCCACGCCTCTGTTGCTAGGGCTTCCGGCTTTCGATGTCTTTATATCTAGGATAAAAAAGTTGTAATGATCATTCGTGTGGAGGGTTGTAAATATGAAATAAATTTAGTAAGATATAGTACAAGTAGTTCTCAAAGTATGACCATGATTGGGATCAGAATTTCCATTGCTTAGCAAAGCAGTTGTTAAGTGAGTTGCATCCAAATTTATGCCAAATTAAGCAATTGCTAAACCTATTTAACTCCCCCCACTGACTTTGCTTGTTGGAAGCCAGCTGGGAAAGTCACAAATGGAGATCACATGGCCCCCAGGATGCTCTAACTGTTGTAAATACATACCAGTTGCCAAGTATATTCATTTTAATCATGTGATCAGGGGGAATGCTGCAATGGTTATAAGTGCGATGACTGGGCATAAGTTACTTTTTTCAGTACCATTGTAACTTTAAACAAATGTTGTAAATCAAATTTACCTGCATTTCTCCTTCTTTGAGTAAATCAAATAAAATACCAATGTTTGGAAAGATCACCAATCACTTTGGATTGTGTACGTTAAGAGAATATTATTTCTAGACAAAGCAGTTGCCATGATGTTTGTGATTTGTAATCAGCTATCATAGTCACAAATGCCTCATTTATTAGGATATAAACTGATGATTCTGCAATCTCCTTCTTTTTTGGTTCCCCAGTATTCTTTCTACCACCTGAATGTAAACAAAGTATTAGGCTTCAGTAATAGAATACCTCTGGAGTTTATAAAAGCCAAGGCCATTGTTGGAAATAGGAATTATGCTTGCAGCTGATTCTTTGCTTTGAACTCAAATTAGCTGTCTTATGTCAATTAATCCTTCACTGTCAATTAATGCCACATTTTTCAATTAAAAGAATTGTTAAAAAAATAGGACAATCAAAGAATCTTGCAAACTCCTTTGATATACCAGGAATATTAGTACAGTGGTACCTCTACTTACAAACTTAATTCATTCCGTGACCAGGTTCGTAAGTAGAAAAGTTAGTAAAAAGAGGCAATTTTCCCCATAGGAATCAATGTAAAAGTAAATAATGCGTGCAAACCAATTAGGAAAATCCAAAACTTTAAGGCTTTTTTTTTGTTTGTTTTAAAGCGACGACCAGAGGAAGCGGCGGGAGAGAGGCTATTTTAGAAACGAGATCGGGTGGACAATGTAGCAACAGGCAAGGGGTGTTTTGAAGAGAGATCGGGCTCAGAACGTAGCAGCAAGCAAAGGGCATTTTGAAGAGAGATTGGGCACAGAATGTAGCAGGAGGCAAGGGGCATTTTTGAAGAGAAATCGGGCACAGAATGTAGCAGCAAGCAATGGGCATTTTGAAGACACATTGAGCTCATAAAGAAGAGAAGCTGTTTGGAAGATATCGTTTTGGGGTGAGGGATAAGGAAGGCAAGGACGCATTGAGCTCATAAAGAAGAGAAAGCTGTTTGGAAGAGCTTTATGAGCTCAATGTGTCCTTGCCTTCCTTTTTCCCTCACCCCAAAACGATCTCTTCCAAACAGCTTCTTTATGAGCTCAATGTGTCTTCAAAATTCCCCTTACTTGCTGCTACGTTCTGTGTCCGAACTCTCTTCAAAATGTCCCTTGCTTGCTGTTACGTTCTGTGCCCGATCTCTCTTCAAAATGCCCCTTACTTGCCGCTATGTTCTCCACCCGATTTCTTTTCAAAATTCCCCTTGCTTGCTGCTACCTTCTGTGCCCTATTTCTCTTCAAAATTCCCCTTGCTTGCTGCTACCTTCTGTGCCTGATCTCTCTTTAAAATGCCCCTTGCCTTCTGCTATGTTCTCCGCCCGATTTCTTTTCAAAATTCTCCATGCTTGCAGCTACGTTCTGTGCCCGATCTCTCTTCAAAATGCCCCTTGCTTGCTGCTACGTTCTCCGCCCGATCTCGTTTCCAAAATGCCCCTCACCTGGTGCTACCTTCACCGCCCGTTTTCTCTCTTCTCCAACGCCTTCATGCTTTGGCATGACGATAGCAGAAAGGATTGGGGGGTGGAGACCCTGCACTGCAAAGCTTGACTCCAGTTCCCTTGTAATCATCAGAGCCTATAAATTTAAAAGTACTTGTTTTGGCCGCTGCTCGCAGCCACAGCAGCCGAGAGAGAAGCGAGGGTCCGTAAGTTGAAAATGTTTCGTGAGAAGAGGCAAAAAAAGTGAACACCCAGTTTAAATCTCGAAAAGTTTGTACGTAGAGGCGTTCGTAAGTAGAGGTACCACTGTACCTCATATGTAAACTGTGAGCCAGAGTTTTGACAAGTCCACATTATACTGCATTATGAACATGGTGGAGACAAGACAAATATCTTTAGGTTCACAATTCACCATATTGTATTATAATGTGAGTATATTTTACTTTCATGTTGTATATTTGTTATTTAAAAAAAATTAGAATTCGGGATTCTACTCTGAAACTTCACAGTGCAGAAAATTTGATTTGAATGTGAGCTTAATGAAATTTCTACTTGGGCTCTTTCATTTCTGTTGTTTTGATACTATTCATAGTGTTCATTAGTTTAAGTGCTATTTATGTTAGTTTCCAATATCGTCTATGTAAACTGATATCTGTTTTATATGAATGTTTTGTCTGCTGATCAAGAAAGAGCACTTGCATTAGCTACATCGATCAATCCACAGTGCTTCTTATCATATAGTAGACAATTAATACTTCATGTAAAGACTCCCTAGTGCACTTGTTCAGAAATAGAGCACTTAAAACAGGAACCACAGGAGTTCCACACCGAAGGAGAGTTTGCAGAGAGTAAAGATAACGAGAGAGAAATAAATCACAAGGAAATTGCATCCATGAATCAAGTAAATTTATATATCAATAGTCATGTTTTCTGCAAAATATGCAATTTTTTTGAAATAGTTTAGATAACAGTTATACATGTATGTATGTATATGTGTGTACATGCACACACACACACACACACACACACAAATAAACACATATTTCACGGTTTAGTAGAGGTGGCTGAAATCACATCTTGCAATAAATAAATTATATTTAAAATTACATATTGTTCTACTTCAGTCAATACAGATTTTATAATTTAATTTCTCTCGTTCTATAGGTAACATGCTATAGTAAAGAAAAGAATGTATTTACCTACTAGCGTACCCAGCCACGCTTTGCTCTGGCTCAACCTTGGAGGTTCTTCTAGTCGACCCCCCTGCTCATTTTTATTCAGAACAACAGAGTTAGAAGGGACCTTGGAGGTCTTCTAGTCCAACCTCCTGTTCAATTTATTAAGAATAACAGAGTTGGAAGGGATTAACATTAGAGAGCAGGGTGACATTTGGGCATCTCTGTCCCTCCCTCCCTCCCTGTTCCCCCTGCTTTAAGTGACCGGCCTGACCCATCTGCCAAAATATGATAAGATGGCCTACCTCACAGTGTTCTTGGTTCCACACAAGTATGTAATACTTAGGAGGCAAACCTACTTTTAGAGCATATTTCAAAGCAATTGGTGATGAATTTTTTGAGATTTTAGATCATGAACAAACGAACATTTACATTTTTATTTATATAGATTGCAACAACTGCAGAATTATTCAACCAGTAGATGGCAGTGTTTAACTTGCATCTATGGTTATAATCTATTGTTCCTTTATGTTCTGAGGAGAGTGTCCTGTGGTAGTTGAAACCATTAAGCAGCAAGGAGCATGGCGACTGTACACTACACTTTATTTGATTTGCATGGCTATGTAACCATCTTATGCTACCAAGCTTTATGGTTATACAATAATCCTCTGCTACCATGTCAAAATTTCATAGCAATCAGTGAAGAACTTTAGGAGATTATACATCATGAACAAATTGACATTTTCATTTTTTATTTATATAGCTAACTGAGCTTGTAGGGATTTATATTAGAGAACAGGGTGGCATTTGAACCTCTCTCTCTCTCTCTCTCTCCCTCTCTCCCTCTCTCCCTCTCCCTCCCTCCCCCCTGCTATAAGAGACCAGCCCAACCCATCTGCTAAAAGATGATAAGACCAGTCTACCTTGCGGGGTCCTTGGTTCTAACCAAGCATGCAATACTTAGGAGAAAAAGCACACAGTTTGTAGCCAAACCTATTTTTGGAGCAAGTTTCAAAACAATTGGTGAAGAACTTTTAAAGATTTGAGGTCATGAACAAATGGATATTTACATTTTTATTTATATGGATTGCAACAACTTCAAAAATTTTCAGCCAGTAGATAGCAGTGTTTAGTTTGTATCTATGGTTATAAACTATGGTTCCTTTATGTTCTGAGGAGAGTTTCCTGTGGCACTTCAAACCATTAAACAGCAAGGCCCATGGTGACTGTATACTGTACACTTTATTTGATTTGCATGGCTATGTAACCATCCTATGCTATCAAACTGTATGGCTATATAATAATCGTCTGCTACCATATATCTATATAAATAAATTCCTCCTTTTTGGATTTCTCTCCTTTGCAAGGCTATGCCCTATATATAGACCATTCTCATTGTTTGAAATTATTAGCAGCCAATGAAAACGTGGCTGCCATATTTTTCAGCAGCCATTCAAAATGCACCTCCTATGTTTGTCACCAGTCTCCAAGCCAAGCAACTCCCTGTTTCTCCATATAAACGGATCATTCTCATTGGTTCGAATTATCACCAGTGCCTCCTATCTTTTTCACCAGCCAGTGAATGCGGGGTTGCTACGTTTCTCACCAGCCAATCAAAATGTGGCTCCTAGGTTTTTCATCAGTTTTTACCTGTCACAGGTGTGCCATATGTATAAATTTGGTATGTAAAAAGGCCTGTAATCGAATGCAACACTGTCAAAGCAATCAGTGAAGAACATTCAGTGATTTGAGGTCATGAACAAATGGGCATTTACATTTTTATTTATATAGATAGGTGTATCCATAATAACTAGAGACGTATTTTCAGTTATTAAATTATATCTTTTTATATATAATTTTAAAAAATGTGTTCAGGAGGTTAAAAGTGGTAGCAGGAAGCGTGTACCTTTCAGATATGCTACATTCTATAGAATTAACTTATCTAGATGTATTTCCTGCCTGGTTTATTGGGAGGGTTCATATCACCCTTATTGTTTTCTAGAAAGCATAGAATTGACCAAGAGGAGTCAAGTTGAACTTCACTTTAATAAAAGTGAAAAAGACTTCCTTTTTATTAAAATAAAATTATGATAAATCATTATAAAATCATTCCCTCACACCCAGAAAAACTGGAAATCTGATTTCCTCAATTAGAAACTTATACAGCAAGTATCATTGAGGTTGATCGTTCTTGCATCCAGGTAAATATTTGTAGCCTGCTAGGCTATGTTAGTTTTCTCTATCTTAATCTATGTTTATTCTAGCTTTTCAGTACTAGTTGGTATTGAAATATGAAAATTCTTTAAAAAAAACAGAAAAGAAAGTTTATTAAATTTAAATTGTTAAAAAGGGTGGGGAATGGTCATTGGAAAAAAGGGGAAGGGAAGAAAGGCATTACATAATAATAAAAATGATCTTAAACGTATACATAAGGTAATCTATATCACTATATTATAACCACAATTACATTACATAACAAGAGATATAAAATACATGTACATGTAAAATGAAGTAGTGAATCTATGAGGTATGAAAAGAAATAGAGGGGAAGGGAAAATAAGAGAAGGAAGAAAGAGATGTAGGTGGGGGGAGATTGGGGATAGAGCAAAGGGTGGGGGGAGTCTGCCAATATGCGACATTGTGGTATGATAAGGTAGTGGGTGTATATGTTAGAAAGTAAAGTGATCAAGTATAAAGTTAGGTCAATAAGTCGTATTTATTGTGTGAGGTTGTAGATCAATTGGTGTTTCAAAGTGATTAAAGAATAATTAAATATGTTGCAAGAGTCTATCTTCAAAATCAAGAAAATTCTAAGACTGATATAATAGAATTTGGGAAATGTTTATGGATTTAGTAAAATGTATTTATTTCAAACATTATCACCTGTTGGCACATATAGTTAAACAAACATTCTAGAGGAGATTCAAGAGAGATTCAGTATGATATAATATAGGTGAACCGTGAAAAATTAGAATTTCATGCAAAAATTCATTTATTTCAGTAATGCAACTTAAAAGGTAAAACGTAATATATGAGACTCATTACATGCAAGGCAAGATAGTTCAAGTTGTGATTTATCATAATTGTGATGATTACGGGGTACAGCTCATGTTTCTACTCACAGTCACTCATGCCCTTATCACCTTGAGCTTTGACTACTACAATGCTCTCTACATGGGACTACCCTTGAAGAGTGTTCAGAGATTGCAGGTAGTACAGAATGCAGCCATGCAAGCAATCATGGGCCTCCTGAGATTTACTGATGCCTCTACTCTATGTGCTGCACTGGCTGCCAATTGGACTCTGAACACAATTCAAAGTGTTGATTATGACCTATAAAACCCTACATGGCATGGGACCAGATTACTTATGGGACTGTCTTCTGCCTCATACATCCCAGCAGCCAGTCAGGTCCCACAGTCAGCCTTCTCTGGGTCCCATCAGGCAGACAATGTCACCTGTTGGGGCCTGGGGGAAAAGCCTTCTCTGTTGCTACCTGACCCTTTGGAATGAGCTCCCCCCAGAGATTTGTACTGCCCACATTCTTCCTGCCTTCTGCAAAGCTCTGAAGACCCACCTCTGCCGGCATGCTTGGGGCCATTGAAACTTTGACATCTTGCCACGCTCAATGAATGAATGTCAAATGTGTGACATGTGAACCTGTTTGTTTTAGTTTTTAACTGTGGTTTTTTTAGAAATGCAATTTTATGTAGAGTCTCAGGAGAAGGATGGCATAGAAATCGAATTAATAAAATAAATAAATAAAATAAAACCCCAAATCCACCATCTCAGAAAATTAGAATATTACATGCGATCAATAAAACATGGATTGTATATAGAACAATATCGGACCTTTGAAAGGTATAAGCATACACATGTACTCAGCACTTGTTTGGGCCCCTTTTGCAGAAATTACTGCCTCAATGCGGCATGGCATGGAAGCTATCAGCCTGTGGTGCTGCTGAGGTATTATGGAAGACCAGGATGCTTCAATAGCAGCTGCAGTGACCCTGGACTTAGGCACAGTGGACCAATAGCAGTAGATGACATGGCTCCCCAAATCAACACAGACTGCGGAAACTTCACACTGGACTTCAAGCATCTTGCAGTGTGTGCCTCTCCATTGTTCCTTCATACTCTGGGTCCTTAGTTTCCAAAGAAAATGCAAAAGTTTCCACAGTCTGTGTCGATTTGAGAGCATACTTTCTTCCACAGATGAATTTTATGAGCATGCTGACTTCATTTTCCAGGAGGACTTGACACTTGCCTACACTGCCAAAAGCACCAGTTCAATGACCATTGGATTACTGTGGTTGATTAGCCAACAAAGTCGCCTGACCTGAAGCACATAGAGAATCTATGGGGCATTGCCAAGAGAAAAATAAGAGACCTGAGACCAAACAATAAATGAACTTTTGTACCATATTCTATTTTTTTTCAGTTTCACCTGGCCTAGAAACAAGGAGACTGAGTTCTAGTTCTGCTTTAGATATAAAAACCAGCTGGATGATTAAGGGACAGTCATTGTTTTTCAACTAAACAACATGGTTGTTGTGAGAAAAATAGAAGGAATTAAGTATATTCACCATCCTGAGTTACCGTATTTATTTGGAATTAAAATCAAATAAATAAAGAAGAAGCATATCACATAGAAGAACAAAGCTTCTCATAGAGGTGCCTATTATATTTCTTAACCACCCATCTCCTTCAGTGGGATTCTGTCTATGAAGAGGTGTAACTGGTGCACAACACAGAGTTGGGCAATATTTATCTAAATATATACACATTAATACACTACAGTATTCCCCAAATATATTCAAAAAGGGGAAAAATGCACATTCTCCATTCTTGTGCATTAAGCTCTCTCATATGCTAGTCATTCTGCAACACAGTATGATTTTTTTTCATGAATTGGTTATTCTGTTCAAATTAGTCTGATTAGTTCCTGCACATACCTAATGTTTTAAAACCAAGACAACAACATATATTTTATTTGTTTCTGAAGGTACGACAGAGCGGGTGTGTTTGATCCAGGGAACAGTGGAAGCACTAAATGCTGTGCATGGCTTCATTGCTGAAAAGATACGAGAAATGCCTCAAAATGTGGCCAAGACAGAACCAGTTAGTATTCTTCAGCCTCAGACAACCGTCAATCCGGACCGCATCAAACAAGTAAGTTGGTGGCTTTTTTTCTTTTTTTTCAGAAAAGAATAAGCTGATGTTGGATCATATATATTGCAAAAAAGCCTAAGCAATTTACAAGTAAAGTGACCATAGTGAATATATTTTACATAAATATCAGAAACTTTTCAGCATTTCTGATTTTGAAACGCTTATTTCATACTTTCCATTCTGACATTCATCTCCTGACTTTGACATCAACTGGAAATCCTACAGAACTACTACTATGTAAGAAGAATAAATGCATTTATATTAGTGCTGAGAGAGAGAGAGAGCACAGATCAATAATTTTAGAATTTGTGTTGCAATTAATTTAATTAAATTTGGAGTTGAATTTCCACCATTTAGCCTAGGAAAAAGATAGCAGCTCTATTTTTTTATTATTTTTCCCCCAAATGAAGTGAGATTACAGGACAACTTCTCTGTTGGATGGTTATCACTAAATTTCTCAGAAACCACTGCAAAGATTTTCAGTTTATTTTTCTAAGTGCATATCACTTTTTTTGTTTCAGGATGTGAAGAAAATTGCTGTGATAATGGCTATAAGGAGTAAAATATAAATAAGACAGGCTGAGTTTTGTGCTCCGTGAAAGGAGATTGCAAGGAATAAGAATACCCTTTTTTGAATACAGAGGAGTTGATTGTTAGGTGTTGAGGCAAAACTGGACTTTACTGAAAAAAATAAAGGATTTCTTATAACTCTCTTAACCTAGCTCTTAAAACTTTGCCAGGCATCTCTGGACATTCACAGATTTGATGGAGCAAATTATAAAAGCATTTGTCTCCCAAGATTTGGCTACTGTCTTAAGTTGCTGTTAGTGAAATAACTAATGATGGTATGAGATGAAGAAAGACTTATCACTTAATCCAGTAGTTACTTTACCACCATTCCCCACTGTGAAAGGTTGCATTGGTGACAACAAACCATGACTTCTGCAGCAGTACTACCAGTTGTAGCTTAGGAAAAAAAATGGAATCTATACTTCAGCCAAGCTTTATATGTAGATTCCATATGTATGTGTAGGTATGTGATCTGGTCTAGAAAGCCACACACAAAATTACAAACATATGCACTTAGACAAAAATGTAGGTTGGTATGTGCTTACCTATCCCAATTATATTCTAGTATTGCAATCAAATTAAAGTAAGTTTGAGAAAAACTAAGTTTATGTATATAAGAAAGATGCTACTTACTATAATAAATATGAATTCTTTGCTTCAAAATCATTAATTACCCATAATGGGTGGAGGCAACATCCAGTCATGGAATGACACTCCATTCAGCCAATGAAGACTGTGTCTGTCAAATTGTAGACTTCCACCTCTGTCTCCATTGACCCCTCTTGACTCAGTCCTCAGTTTGACAGGATGTGTGTTCTCCAATCTCCCAGCTTTGAATATTTTCTCTACCTTCTGAGTTTTTCCTCAGCTGACTTCCTTCAAAATCTCTTGGAGCCAAGAGCTGTTGTTCTCAATGCTCCCTTCTGCCAAGCCTTCAGCCGAGGCCATCCAAAGTCACAGGGTGGTGTGTCTGTGTCTCCCCTTCCCAATTGGCCTTCGGAGGTTCAGCTCCAGCACTGATATTACAGGCTACTCAGAGTCATTGCGGGTCTGGCCATGGAGTTGGCGCTCATAACTGGCATTGCGCCTTACAGCTGATTGCTCTTTGACAAGCAGCTCACACTCTGTTTCTCAGTGAAAAACGTTAGATGCTCGAGTGACCTATGGCCAGAAGAGCTTTGCACTCTCCTTCCCACTTTGGCAAGGGTAGGCAGCTCGGACATAGGAGTCCACAGGAGCTTTTTCACTCACGCAGCTAGCTGCCTCAGTCCTGATTCAGAATCCCCTGGTTCTGCCTGTCAAATTTTGCCACACTCACCAGCTGCAGTTTTACAAAGCTGCAATTGAGGCCCCTAGCTATTCTGCCCCATCCATTTTGTCCATGACTACTACTGTCGTTGATGACAATGCCTTCAATGCTGGTCTTACACAGGAGTCATTTTGGAAAGCCACAAGGCTCGCTGTGTGGTGGTGGCCATCTGGTTGGAAAACAAACTTTTTGGTGCAGTGGTGGCCATTTTGTTTCCCTTATAGGAACAAGGGGCAAGGCAGCAAACATTTTGAGTCTTCCAAAGGACATTAGAAGAGCCATCTGACCCAGCACTATGACAGATGACATTAACCCTGCTGTTCTGTTCGAAAAAAGTTCCTAATGTTATGTTCCCGGGTCACCCTGACCCGGACCGAAAACTCTTCATTTGCAGTGCTTATGTTTGGTCTTTTTGAAAGCTTTTTTCACCTGGAAACATGTTTGAACATTTCTGCACACAATGGAATGAAAATTGAACTGAAAAAATTAATCCTTATTGGTTTATTTTGCACATAAATGTGCCTCCCCCCCCGTTTTTGTGAAAGTTTTTTCAATTTATGGATAGTTTTGCTTGCAAAATCCATTCTATTTTACTAAAGTTGGTGTGGGATTGGTAGCTTGAACATTTCTGCACACAATGATATGAAAATTGAACTGAGAAAATTAATCCTTATTGGTTTATTTTGCTCATAAATGGGCCCCCATGCTTATACTCAAATAGGCTTATACTCGAGTAGGCTTATACTCGAGTATAAAATGATATGGTCTTATATTCAAAAATAAACCAATAAGAATCATTTTTTTTCAGTTCATTTCTATTTTTCTTATGTTTAGGATTGTTCAATTTAGTATATCAAAACTTTTGAGTTTATTGATAATTTTGCCTGCAAAATGCATTCTATTTTACTATTCTATTTTGGTGTGGGATTGGTAGCTTGAACCTTTCTGAACATAATGATATGAAAATTAAACTGAAAAAATGATCCTTATTGGTTTATTTTGCTCATAAATGGGCCCCCATGCTTATACTCAAATAGGCTTATACTCGAGTAGGCTTATACTCGAGTATAAAACAATAAACCAATAAGAGTCATTTTTTTCAGTTCATTTATATTTTTCTTATGTTCAGGATTGTTCAATTTAGTATATCAAACCTTTTGGGGGAAAATTCCTTAGGGATTTGTAGCCTTAAAAAATATAAATTGACACGAAATTCAAAAAGGATGGGGGGAGGGGCTTTTTGATCAAAATAAAAATATAAGTCTCAATTTTTCCAGTTCAATTTTCATATCATTATGTTCATAAATGTTCAAACTAGTTTTCCAGTTGAAAAAGTTTTCAAAAAGATTAAATTCAAGTACCTAAAAAAAATATTTTTGGTCCTGTCATATACGAACAGAAACAGATTTGAAGTTATGATTTTTTTTTGCCCAGAAAACAATTAGCCACCACCCCAAAAATATTTTTTGATGACCAGCATTGTTAAATTGAGTAAATGAATGCCTAAGATTTTAAAGAATATTTCGGATTTGGAGCATAAAAAAATAAAAAGTGAAAATGATTGCAAGCAGCTGAGGGGGGGGGGGGGGGCCTTATTTCTGATGTTAAAAAACCAGTAAGAATCATTTTTTTCAGTTCCTTTATATTTTTCTTATATTCAGAAATGTTCAAGCTACCAATCCCACACCAACTCCAGTAAAATAGAATGGATTTTGCAAGCAAAACTATCCATAAATTGAAAAAAATCACAAAAACGGGGGGGGCGGCACATTTATGTGCAAAATAAACCAATAAGGATTAATTTTTTCATTTCAATTTTCATATCATTGTGTGCAGAAATGTTCAGACTACTTTCCAAGTGAAAAAAGTTTTCAAATTGACCAAACATAAGCACTTCAAATGAAGTGTTTTCGGTCCGGGTCGTATGTGACCCGAACATAACATTAGGAACTTTTTTTGCTCAGCAAAAACTAAGCCCCCCACCCCCCCAAAAAAATTCTCATAGAGAGAACCCCTGAAATGATGAAAAGTCATGAAATTTCAAGTTTCAGATATGCAGGGAAAATTTTTTACAGGGACTCAAACTTGGCTTCGGGTCACATACGACCCGAACAGAACAGCAGGGTTAACCAAGCTATGCTTTCAAAGACAAAATCTGCCAAAAGACAATAAAAGGGCCACAATTCTCCATGGGGACAAGAACATGCTGTCCGGCTGTTAGATGTCGCAACTACCTGAGTGCCAGACAGATGGTGTGTAGTTCCAGTCCGTTGATGTTGAACTTCAATTCTGCCAAGGGGGGTCTGAGGGGGAGTTGTATCCTGGGTTCTTCCAGACAAGAAAGGGCCTTCCTCCGAAGATCATTCCAAACACAGGGCTACCCAAAGGGATGAATCTCACAGGGACAAGGCTCTGGAAAAGATCTGTGCAAGATCCAGCCGCACTCAGGTCCCAGCCCTTTCCTGAGAGATTGCCTTCTCATATCAGCAATGCCAGTCAGCTGACTCATGATGGCGCAGATCTGGCATGAACCAACATGGCCCTCTATTACCGCCCTGTAACACTGTCTCTGGAGAGCCCAGGCCTTAACATTCAGAACACTGATCCATGGGGTCAAGTGGAGGCTCATCCTCAGCAGGGAGCATGCAGGTCTCTTCTTTCCGCCACCTTTCCTCTTCCTTCCGCCACCTTTACTCTGACTGCTGCTGGGCTCTGTGCCACATCCTCTACTAGGGGCCAGTATGAAGCCATCAAACAGGACATCCAAGCAAAAATGAGGTAATTGGGCTAGCAGCATAGTTCCCTCTAAGCTGAGCAGTGAGCAATCGCTCACTTAAAAATCATCATCAACTCAGAGTTTTCCAAACCTGCCCAGAAGCCGAGAGGGAAAGAGTGAGAGGGAAGGAGAGAGAGAGGAAGAGAGGAAGAGAGAGAAAAAAGAGAGGAAGAAAAAGAAAAAGAATGGGAGTAAGGAAGAGAGAAAGAAAATCAAAATCCAGTTTGAAACTAGCTCAACTATTTAAGTGGCATTTTGATATTGATAGAGTTGCCCTATTATGAGCTCACTGTTATAGACACACAGTACAGTATTTTATTTTGAAATTCTCTGATGCAAAACAGGGTGGGTTTTTTGTTTGTTTGTTTGTTTGTTTGTTTGTTTATTATTTCTGTGCCGCCCAGTCCCGAAGGGACTGCCGCTCAGACACTATACTTTCCCGCCCACCCACCCCCCAAAAATTAGAGGGAACACTGGCTAGCAGGCCCCTTCCTACCCTGTTTCAGCTGAACAGTCAGCTTCTATCCCCTCCCAGAATGGCACTCTGACAGATATTATCCAGATTATTCAGTGGGGTCTCAATCACAAGGGTCCCTGGTGGATGACCAACTTGACCTAGACCTCTCAGAAGATAAAGGTCTCACCCTAGACCCACCCACCTCATTGGTGCTGTTTGATCTAGGCCTATTCAAGTCATTCATGTTCAAATCAAAGGCCACTGCCAACCTAGATCCTCTATTTTCCCATAGTGACCCTGGGTGTCTCTCCTCGACACCCAGGGTCTTTACCAAGGTATTAGGTGTAGTGGCTGCTCATTCCCAGCCATATACCCATGCCTGTCCAATGTTACCTGGATGATAACCTCATCCAGTCTGCATACACGTACCAAGTGGTGCAAGACATCCAATACCATGGGTTTTCAATTAACCTTGAGAAGAGTCATCTCTCCCCTACCACATGCCTATCCCATCTAGGGGCCATTGTGAATTTTCTGGAGTGCAGGTGTACCTCTCCCAGGAGCGACAGGACAAGATTTCAGAATTAAAACATCAAGTCCTACAGCAGCACAGGACTCCACTAAACCTGCTTTCCATGCTCCTGGGTAAAATAATTTCCACCATCAATATTGCCCCTTGGGCACACCTGCATTCAGGGAATTGCAAGGGTTTCAGTTATCCTTCCAGAAGGTGGGGTACAGCATGTCGTTGGCCAAAGTCCTGGTGCCTTCGGATATCTGTTGATCACTCCAATGGTGGCCATCACTGGCCATTAAGAAGGGCTTCTTCTTCCAAGAGCCATGCAGACTTGTCATCACAACAGACACTAGCCTATATAGTTGGAGTGCTCATATCCACTCATTGGGCAGATGGACTCCAGCAGAATTTCAATATCAGTAGACTGGAAATACGCACCATCTGTCTGGCGCTCAGGCAGTTACGACATCTGATGGCTGGACAGCATATTGTGCATTACACTAAGGGTTTTAGTTGTATTTTCAATTATTAGATTTGTGCTACATGCTTATGTTTGTATCTATTCTGTGAGCCATCCCGAGTCTTCAGAGAAGGGCAGCATATAAATCTAATTATTAATAATAATAATAATAGTAACAACAACAACATTAATAATAATGTTCTTCTCCCCACAGACAATGTGGCTGAAAAAACCCATTTCATTCAGCAAGGGGGGGAGACTGTGATCAGGCCACTGATGGCAGAGGACAGACCCTGGGTCTTTGTGCAGAGCACAATCTACAGTTGCTAGCAGTGGACCACATCTCTGGGGTGTCCAATGTGAATGGCAGATTGGCTAACTTGTACAATGATCAATCAGGCAGAGTAGAGTTTCCACCCTGCCATCTTCAGGTCCTTAACAAGCTGATTCGACCTACCAGTAGCAGATCTCTTTGCCACCCCAGAGAATGCCCAGCTGCCCAGATTTTATACCAGATACAAGACCCAGGGCGTAGAAGGGGTGGATAATCTCTGCTGTGACTGGCCACCTGTCTTTTTATATGTGTTTCTCACATTGACTTTCTTCAGCAAAGTTATCAGGAAAGTCCTGGAGGAGAGGGCAGAAGTGATGCTTCTGGCCCCCCACTGGCCCAGAAGGGCATGGTTTACAGATCTTAAATCTCTGTCAGTTTGCCAGCCATGGCGGATCCCTCAGACAGTCATCGTTCTGCCAGGGATCATTTGTCCACCTAGATTCCAGGTGGTAACCACCTGGGGCTTGAGCAGTGTTCTCTGAAGTGCTGGGACATGTCTGACAATGTCATCAGGAGGCCTTGCACTAAGAGGGCATTTTGTTCCTGGTGTTCCAAAGAAGGCTTCTCTCCGGTAGACTTGACTATACTAACACGTCTGGAATTCTTACAACAAGGGCTGAAAAAGGGACTCTTGTCCAACATGACCAGATGGCAGACGATGGCCTTGTCTTCCATGTTGTCCTGTGGCTCTATGGGATCTTCGTTGAGGCACCCCATAATACATAGGTTCTTAAAAGGGTCGGCTAATCTGTGCCTGCCTGTGGTTTACAGGTACATCACATGGAACCTTACTAAGGTACTAACCTCTCTGATGGGGGTTCCATATGAGTCCTTGAGAACATAGTCTTTTTGCCACGTTTCATGTAAGGTACTGTTCCTTTGGCGATCACTTCCACCAGGAGGATTTCTGATCTCATGGCCCTGTTGGTTAGGCAAGACCTCTGCATTTTCCATGCTGACTGTGACATCCTCTATCTGACTGTAACTGTGACATCTGACTGTGACATCCTCTAGAAGACCCTATCTTTGTGCCCAAGATGAATTCCCTCCTTCATAGGGCTCAAGACATTGTCCTCCCAAATTTCTGCCATCACCACCCACTCCTTGGAGCAACAGTGGCAAACCCTTGATGTCTGATGGGCCCTCAACATTTACATCAAGTGCCTGTCCAAGATGCACTGGATGGAGGCTCTGTTTGTCTCATTCCAACTCAATTCTTAGGGTCAGAAGGTTTTCCCCTCTACAATTGGACTATGGTTGCTTAGTGCCATAGCTAAAGTTTGCAATCTCTGATCCTTACCCAGACCAAATTTTGTGACAGCTCACTCAATGTGCAGTGTAGTAATGACAGCACCATGGTCAATGCAAGCATCCATCAAAAAGGTCTGCAGGGTGGCCACCTGGGCCTCTCCAACTCCCTTTATCCGCCACTACAAAATTGACATTTTCACTTCAGCAGAGGTGGCATTTGGTCACTGGGTGCTTCAGAGAATACGTTCACAGACCCCAATGTCGAGCCCACCATGAAATATGTACACAAAAACTGTTCTAAACACAAGTTGTTTACTACTGTTAAAATTACTAATACTTTCTTAGCAGTTGTGTCTGTTTAAAGTTCATGAAATCATAAATAAGTCCTTTTGGTGTGCCAACTGTTAATTAACATCTTAATAACTGGCCAGAGTCCAAGCACAAAGCAAAGCAAACAGTCCAACAAATCAGATATCCTTCTCTTGGACTTACAAATTTGGCAGAAAGCCCAGAGGTCATTAGCCGAAGAAGAAATACTATTTGAAATCAAAAGCCGAACATGATTGTCAAGTAACCAAGAGAGAGGGGCGGCATACAAATCCAATAAAATGAAAATGAAATGAAAATCTGGAACAAACAACATGGCTAAACCTTAAATAGTATAAGGGCATGGCCAATTAGCCTGCAGCTCTACTCACGAGGAACCCTCCTCTTGTGTAGTCACTCTTGGCTTTTAACAGCCCTGCGTGCCCTAGCATCAAGAAGAGGCTCTCTCTCTTCTGCTGAGTCACTCATGTGCACATCGGGAGATGCAGAAGGCCCTGGTTGATTTTCAGCCTCTGACATTTTCAGCCTCTTCAACCTCCTCGGCCTTGGGTGCCAAGTTCACAGGCTGATGGTACTGTGTCACCACTGCCTCTTGGTTCTCGGGATCCATGACCAGCTGTGCGGGATGCTGATGGGTCACAACACCAATGGACAGATGGCTTTAGTATGTCCAATACTTGGATGCTGGCTCCCCAGAAGGGGTATTGGTCCTTATCTGATGCGCCTCTTTTTGTAGAGAGGAGTCAACATTCAATCCCGCCCAAAGTCAGTCTGGTCCTCATTCTGGAACATCAAATTTTGATCTCTTAGTTTCTCTTAGTTTTTGAGTGGACTTAGGGAGTACACACATCGAATCTGTCTCTCGGTCTTTGCCAGAGAGAGGGCAATGGAGGTAGAGGCATAGATCTACAATTTGACAGTCCTCATTGGCTGAATGGATGGTGTCACCCCATACTTGGATGTTGGTTCCACCCTGTGGGAAGAGGTGTATCAGGTAAGAACCAATGCTCCTTCTCAACTAAGAACTGTTAGGAGGGCAAGAAACCTTCCTTTCCAATGAATTTATTCATTATTCCTGCAGTAATTTTCCATAACCCTTTGACAACTACATTCCCACATATACAGTTCCTTTTTTCATATTTTTAAAACTTTAAATTTTAAGGGTTAAAGGAATAAATTAGCTACTTTACATCTCTGGAATATTTAAGGAGCAATTATGTTACTTAACCCCAAGTTTCAGATACTACAAACATTGGAATAAATGGAACCCCCCTCCTCCAAGCTATTTCCTGTTTTAGGAAGTAGTAGATAATTAAAAAGGCAAGGCATTCTTAATATAGAACCGGTGATTAACCTGTGGTTTATATTGGTTACATAAATATTATGATATCACCAGTAATATCTCTTACAGTTCAAAAAACGCTTGCAATAGTCTACGTAACAAATGGAATTACTTGAAATATTAACTTTTCGGATTAAAACTTATCAATTCAGATGGATAAATTAAATCAAATTCGAATTTATCTACTCAACTGAACATTACCAAAAAGATTTAATTCTAATCTTCAAGTTAAACATTGTCATAGCACTGTTTTTGCTTCTGATATTTTTCAAATTTTGATTAAAACTAATCAAATTTTCATTAGAAGTGTAATTGTGGCAATTGCATGCTAGATATGAAGGTAGACAATGTTTTTTTAATTCTTTCAACATTTTCCAGGTGTACTTATTTTCAAATCACTTTATAAGTTAGCTAGCTGTTTCAGTGTTTTGTGTAAGAATGGTTTAAGCATGTTTAAGAAAGGATAAAGGATCATTCTACTTAAAAATTTTGTATATTTTGTATAACAATATCCATCAGTAGTATTACTTTCCTGATTTTTAAAAAAAATAAATAATTCTCTATTCATTTCCTATTCATTTCCTAGTATGTTTAAAATCTGCATTACTGAGAGTCAACAATTTGAGCCTTTCATTTTATATACATATATACTGTATAGTCTACTATTTTTTATATCCATTACATTTAAATTTGATGAACTCAGTTTCCCCAAATTATTAGATTTGACTAAACCCATGCCATAGACTATACAGTCTATGATATGATATATTATTTCCCATAATATATCATATCATTTTCTACTGATGGAGATAATGAAGACACATAAGGGGGGAGGGGACCCTCTTTATTTATATATAGTTTATATATTGTATGATATATTATTATATAATAGTACCTTATATTATTGGATTAGAAATAGTGTTAAATAAGAAAAATGGCATTAGTTAATTAAGAAATTAACCTTTTGTTTCACATTCCATACATATGGTAAAAGATTAATTAAAGTTTCATCATACATTAAATTTTTAAATAATGATTGAAATCTATTTCATTCAGATAACTGGTGAATTATTTCTGTTTAATTTCCTTCCCAAAGAATATATAATAATAGGAAGAAAGTCACCTATGTATTGGTTACAATTTATCTCAGATTAAAAAATATACCTTCATCATAATTAATATGAATTTTCTAGTAATAAAAATATTTTATAACATTTAAAAAAGATTTTTTTCTGAAAGGTTCAAATGGCTTTACTATGTGGAAGTCTCACAAAAAATGTTTATTAAATACACAACTCATAATTCAAAAACAATTTATATGATAATTCTATTGCTAAAAAGGGAAACCTTTTTATAAACATATAGAGGGAATAAATATATAGAGACTTTTTTCTTTCAGTATCTGTCAAAAAATAAATATGGAGAAGAAAAACATAGCTTTGCTAAAAGGTAGCTAAAACGGATTGAATGAATATGATTGAACGGGTCCAAAGACAGGCTACAAAAATGGTGGAAGGTCTTAAGCATAAAACTTACCAGGAAAGACTTAATGAACTCAACCTGTATAGTCTGGAGGACAGAAAGGAAAGGGGGGACATGATCGAAACATTTAAATATGTTAAAGGGTTAAATAAGGTTCAGGAGAGAACTGTTTTTAATAGGAAAGTGAACACAACAACAAGGGGGCACAATCTGAGGTTAGTTGGGAAAAAGATCAGAAGCAATGTGTGAAAATATTATTTTACTGAAAGAGTAGTATATGCTTGGAACAAACTTCCAGCAGACGTGGTTGGTAAATCCACAGTAACTGAATTTAAACATATATCCATCCTAAGATAAAATACAGGAAATAGTATAAGGGCAGACTAAATGGACCATGAGTCTTTTTCTGCCGCCAATCTTCTATGTTTCTATGCCACTGCCAAAACAGATACCCTTAAATATGAATTAATTTTATAGTCACTTTTCAACCCCATTGCTAAACAATCTAGCAATGCAAGCATTTTCTTAATGCAAAATGCTAGCTTTTAAAAGGACTTATTTCTTTTATATAAAGTAATTTGCTAAATCGTTTCTAGCTTTCTTTAGGCTAATGTACAAAGTATTTATAGAAAGCAATAAGCATTTATCATTCAACATGATTTTATGTGTGAATGCATATGCATACTATTATATAGAAATGATAGCTTTTTACTTAAGACAATTTGCATAAAGCACTACTAATAAACACTCAAAGAAGTTTCTTTATTATCCAATATCTTTTTTGTCTTTTTTTGTCAGCATAACTTGCAAACTGGAAAAAAAACAACCAAACCACCATTTGCTAGAGCAAAAGTCTGACAGAATGTTTATGCCTTTTCTTGGATGGGCAGATTCAGGGTATAAGCAGCCTCCTGATAGAGCTGTTGATTGGTCTACCTCAATTGCCTATTAGCTCTACTGCTCCCTTGCCACTTGTTTGCCCTTGACTTAATTCTCTTGTTATTTTC
The DNA here is from genome assembly GCF_031021105.1 of Erythrolamprus reginae. Lineage (NCBI taxonomy): Eukaryota > Metazoa > Chordata > Lepidosauria > Squamata > Dipsadidae > Erythrolamprus > Erythrolamprus reginae. The sequence continues at coordinate 77,501,542 of NC_091950.1, forward strand.
CTGCTATTCTAATTTTCTCTAAAGCCAGTGATGCATTATGTTTTTCTATGATCACCTGGCTTTGCAATCTATCTATATATATGGAGTCAAAATTTAATGATTTATTTGAAAACTGGGCTTTCCCTTCTCCAAATTTTCATTATATGCATTATATCATGATTTTGTTGTTTGCTTTTTAATTTAGTTTTTTTGGGGGGGTTGTTTTTGCTTTTTCTTTAACATGATTTTTAACTTACTTTGTACTAAATTAAGAGGCATCAAGCACATTAGTATGGTATACGGCAATAAAATGCTTCAACTTTTACTTTTCATTGGTCTTACTTGTTTTGAAATTTTTCTTTTCTTCCCTATACAGTCACAATACTTTCTTTTTTTAACTTTTTCTATTTACAAGATGCTTGAATTACAATGCTGTCCTAAGCAGGGGCTTTGAGGGATATCTGAAATGTGTCTTTTGAAGATTCTAATTCTTTTACTCTGGTTTCCTCCTTTTTCTACCTCTAAATTTATGTTCTGCTGCCAGTGCTGTACTTTTCTACCTGGCAATAGAATTCAAGGCAACACAGTTACTTACTAACTGACAATATAAATCCTGAGCCAAGTGCCTTTATGTTCAGTACACCAAAATTCAGTGATTGAAGACTTAACCGGACAATGACTCGTTGGAAGAAATATACATTTTGGAGAACAGGTTTGCTAGAGCCCACTGTTCTAGGCTTTCTTCCAATATTTCCACCAGATACCTTTCATTGCATATAACTCTTTTGTTTCTATCCTGTGAAAAATCTATAACCTAGAAATGATTGATTCTACTTACAATTTGTACTTTTACCTGGTGAGTGCTTTGCCCCATCCTACGAACAGATGTCTTTCATGAATTTAGTTAAATTTATGTTTTTCATTTTCTCTTAGTCAATTAGATATTTCTTCCGCTCATCTTGCTTTTTCCTTATTCTTCCTTATTTTGTTTACTCTTTAATGCTTACTCTGCTGTCCCTTTTTAAAAAATATATAAGCATAGCTACTCTTGACTCACTGGCAACCAGTGGAACAACCTACCAGTGGACGTTGTGAACTCCAATACTCAACATGTAGTGCTCAATGGAACTGCATCTATATGGAGGGAAGTATGCAGTAGAGTACCCCAAGGCTCTGTTTTAGGCCCATCATCTTCCATCAATGACTTGGACGAAAGGATAAATGGGGAACTCATCAAATTCTTCAATATTTCCATTTGGGGTATGTCTTATTAACACACGTTAATCTATATTTTACTGCTGCTGCTACTACTGCTGCTGTTGTTGGAAGGGACCTTGCAGTTTTTTCAGTCCAACCCCCTGCTTGGTCAGGAAACCCTGTAGTACTTCAGGAAAATGGTTATCCAACGTATTTTTAAACACTTCCAGTGTTGGAGCATTCACAACTTCTGGAGACAAGCTGTTCCACTGATTAATTGTTCTGTCAGGAAATTTCTCCTTAGTTCTAAGTCGCTTCTCTCCTTGTTTAGTTTCCTCCCATTGTTTTTGTTCTATCTTCAGGTGCTTTGGAGAATAATAGTTTGACTCCCTCCTCTTTGTGGCAACCCCTGAGATATTGGAACAGTGCTATCATGTCTCCCCTAGTCCTTTCCCCCCCATTAAATTATACATACCCAGTTCTTCCAACCGTTATTCATCCCGTCCCTAATCATCTTTGTTGCTCTTCTCTGCACTCAACATCCTTTTCTACATTGAGTCTCAACATCCTTTTTTACATTGTGGCGACCAAAACTGAATGCAGCATTCCAAGCATGGCCTTACCAAGGCATCATAAAGTGGTGCTGTATTAACACTTTGTGTGAACTTGATTCTATCCACCTGTTAATGTGGCGTTACTGTGTTGGCTTTTTTTAGCAACTGCTGCACCCTGCTGGCTCATATTTAAATGGTTCTCCACTAGGACTCCAAGATAATTGATGTTTCAATAGATTGTTTTTGTTGCCTAAATGTAGAACCTTACTTTTTTCATCATTGAATTTCATTTTGTTTGATAGAGCCCAATGTGCAGGTCTGTCAATGTCTTTCTGTATCTTGAGCCTATCTGCTGGAGAGTTGGCTGTTCCTGCCAGTTTGGTGTCATCTTTAACTGAGTGGGGGTTGTCTGTGAGATTTTGTTTATTCGGTTTATATATGAGGTTCGGATTCTTTTTGCCGATGTGAAGGATAGAGCATTTGTTGGTTGATTATTTATTATTATTATTATTATTATTATTATTATTATTATTATTATTATTATTTAGATTTGTATGCCACCCATCTCCGAAGACTTGGAGAAGTTGCCTGGTGTTAGACCAAGTCGAGGTCTTTTTGGAGAGTAGTTGTGTTGTCCCTGGTGTTGAAGAGTTTTACATAGTCGGCAAAAAGAACACAGTTGCTTGCGATATGATTGCAGAGGTCGTTTATGTAGAGAATGAAGAGAGTAGGTCCAAGTACACTGCCTTGGGGAACGCCACTTTTAACAGGGACTGCTATTACTGCTATTAATTAATATTTTAGTTTTTTAACCAACACTTGACTAACACTATATTATTTTTAGATGGAATGGATCTATGTGTTTGAAAAGGAAGAAATAACCTAAAACTAGGAGAAACTTGCTTGGACAGGCACAATGCAGAAGGAAAGTGAATAGATTAAAATTATTTGTAAGGAAACTAGTATCAATAAGGAATTTCCATATAAACAATATGCATCCTCTTATTTTGGTTTTTCTGAGGGACAATATCTTTAAAATATCATCTTACCAAATATATATTAAGATGTGAGGATTGAAGCTGACAAGATTCTGCAAAGTAGCTGAGGTTACAGCACTTGAGCCAGCATCTGTTGGTCTGGATTTCTTTTTCTACAGTAACTGACCATCTGTATAAATATAAAATAAAGGTTCTCATATTAACAGTTTTTGGGTGTTGGGGGAAGATGAAGAGAAGAGTTTAAGTATTTAAACAGAATGCATGGATCCATGATAATAAGGTACTTAAACAAACAAACACCCTCTTCTGAAGTATTCAAAAGGCACTGCTTGTATGCATGGATACATGAGAGGTGATGTTTCCTTCCAGTTCAGACCAGTGCCGGAACTGGTAGCAACCCGCTGATGATGGCATGATGACATCACTGAACTGGACATCACCGAATTTTTGAATTTTTTATTTTTTAAAAATCCTTCTGAGCATGTGTAGAAGCCAGGTTTCGGCACTGTACATGCGGTCACCATCCTGAGGAAGTGAACCGGCAGCGAGTTAAGTTAGAACCCACCCCTGCTTGTGTCCTCTCAACTTTTTAGTGTCAGAAAGTGCTTTACTAGGACAAGACTGTCATGCAGAGGAAAGCAGAGATAGTCCTTGACTTATAACCACAATTGAGCCCAAAAGTTTTGTTGCTAAGCAAGAGCGTTATTAAGTGAGTTTCACTACATTTTACTCAATCCATGGCATCTCCTTGCTCTAACAGTGATGTGCAAACTAGGGAAGTACATCAGAGTGGGCATGTGTAATGATCTAATGTACAGAAGTTATGGTTAGATGTGTGGCAGAAAATGGACTCTTGGTATGTTTTTCCAAATGCAGTAAATGAGGTTGAATGTGTATAGTTTTAGAAGAGGTGTGTGTGTGTGTGTACACATACACATACAGTATATATAGTAAATAATGTATATTTTTATGTGCCTGTGTATAATATGTATATACACATATGGCATATATACATAGGATTAAATAGTATATTTTGAATGTTCAGTAGTAGTAAATAGATTGGGAAATTGTATCTCGTTGAGGACATTGAGATGAGGAGAGGCCAGGCACCTTAACCCTAACTGTAACCCTTGATATGAATGATGTCAAGTTGGCCACTCCCACCCCGTCAGAAGACTGCAAAACCACTCCCACCCAACCACATGACCATCAAGCCTCTCCTACCCAGTCACATGACTGCCAAGCCACTCCAACAAAATTAAGCCATGCCTACAGAGTGGTAATAATTTTGGAAACAACACACCACCACCACCCCGGACATGTGTATGCATTTGCTTGCTTATACTGGTCAAGCAAATAGTTTTTGTAAATTTATTTTAAGATCGGAAAGAACCAATTAAGAAATTAGAAAAATGCAGAACATAGGATTCTTTTAAAGAGATTTACAACAAGATAAATTAATATGCACAATGTAGGAAGCATGCAAGCAGATGTCTTACTCATTCCCAAAATAAATCATTACATGCTTCTTAAAACATTTAATTTTTTTTAAAATGTATTTTGCTAAAAAATCAATTCTACTCTAATTCTATTTATTCTAGTAATTTAATGAGCAGAAATGTAGTCAGTTTATTAAGCTTTTGTTTTAAAATTGATCAAAACGTATAAATCAATAATTTCCAGCATTGCCTCCTATTATTGAACTACAATTTACACAACCCCCCACTAGTAGCTTCTTTTTTTTTTAAGATGATGGGAGTGGGGGTGTTGCATGTCATTATCTCGGTTCTAAAAGATAAATCATAGACATAAAAGAAGGGGTTGGCTGTGCCCGGATGGGAGGGAACGCAGTGGGGTAGCAAAAATGGAGCTCTGCCCCAGAGCACCCAATTTGCACTGTGTGGTAGGAAAAGATTTGGTAGCCCTTCACTGCATAAAAGCAATTCCAACTTAATTTGCAAATCCCAACAGAAATCATACAATGAATTTTTATACTTTTACTGTGGGATAACTAACACAACTATGGAAAATAAACCCACCGGCCTTTATTTTTCTTCTGCAGTTTCCTTCTTCAGATTTTTAAATTAAAAGAAGTTTGAGCAAAATTATTTTTATAATAATTAAACAACACATGATTGCATATACACCTACACAGAGAGAGAAAGAGAGAAAGAGCTAAATTCCTCTTTAGTAATTGTTTTATTTCTAGCTATTTAGTTCATTAAAAGAGGAAGATTTCATCTGATGTAATTTTTGTTCAATTTGCCCCCTAAGCAATTACTTACTAATTAATTTGTCAAGTATCAGAATAAAATTATTTCTTCCAATCGTGTTCACATTTATTCTTTAAAAACTGAAGCAAAAATTGTCAGTTCAACAAAACAATTGATATTGTCATTCAATAGAGGTTCTAAGAATAAACTTTTAGACGATAACTCTTGCCATAAAATTATGTCCTATCAAAACTGCCAAGGATGAACCCTTATGAAGCATATCTATAGTGAGAATGACAAAGCCTATAAATTGAACTGCAATATCATTTAAAAACATCCCATAATCACTTAAAGAATTTACTAGTAATCCAGTTCTCCAGACTTTCCTCTCCTTTTTGTGGAAGTAGACAGGCAGACAGACATTTTATATATGTGTGTGTATATCCACATATGCAGGCACACCCAACACAGAGAGGGTGTCCCAATTCCTCCTCTGCAGCTTAGTTTCAGGAAAGAATCCAGAAAGGTCTTGGTTGTGATTCAATTTGAAAATAGTGAAAAAAAACTTTATTTGAACCTTCTTTGTATCTTATTGCAACTATTGTAACTATTTATTGTATATTATTCAGGACCTTATACATTTTTTCAATTGTTAATGAATTAATACTCAAATAGTTAGCATTTATGGAATTATCTCATGGAATAACTGTGGAACTAAAATGTGTGTCTAATCCCTTAATCAAAAAAGCAAACTTGTCATCATCTTGCCTACCCAAATGGCTGTTTGATGCCTAATATTGCATTTTTCACATTCTTCATTGAACATTATGGTGTCACCTACAATTATGATTTAATTCAAAGAAAACAAAATTGTTTCTTGGAGAAAAATGTAGTCCTCTTCTTGTTCTGTCTTTGCTTGAATATTCTTATAAGTAACACAATCTATTGACAAAGGAAAAAAGGTGGATTTCCTTTCTTTCATCCTAACAGTTTCTTACTTTTTAGAAAAGACCTTTTTTTAGGTAGTGGCAATAACTCATAAATATGGTTTATTAATGGACCACTCTTGAAGAACAACATTTTCAGGTAAGATGTTTTTATATCTTAATATTTTATAGTATGTGATTATCAATGAAATATTTTATGCAGTGGACATATGATCTTAATTCATTTGATCTTAATTCTACTGCACTTTATTGGGCCATCTCTATAGCTACTGCTCCAAGAATGGCATAGGGTTTGATCTAGGCTTATAGCTGAAAAGTGCATATAGCAGGACCTGTGACCAGAACCATTTTTAATAATATAAGCAATATTCTAATCATACCATTGATGTTTTTATAGAATTAAGGTAATTAAGCTAAACGTCAATAGCTTATTTGTTCTGCAATTATATAAAAGCTAGGGTTTTACTTTAAATAGAATTGATGTTTCAATAGGTAATTAGGTAATGTATTATTTCTAATCAATTAAAAGTATTCCCAATTAATAATTTAATGAAATATACGACTACATAAAATAGCAGGTGACTACCAGTATTTTAAAATCTTTTTTCCTCTTGTTCGAAAGAGGAATACCTTATCTAAATTACTTAATGACTAAAATACAATGTTACTTCAGAAATTTCATGAAATGTAAATTTCATGATAATAAAATATGTAAAAAAATGAGCAAAATTATTTAGTCAGATTGCTATCCTAAAGTTAAAGTAATTTCATCCGAGAATAATGATATTTGTATTCTAATTCTATTGTAACTCATGATAATGTTTTTGTTTGTTCTCATAACCAAGGAAATCCATATGTTTCAATGGTGAAAAATCAATGGCATGTTTTGTAATTTTTCCAGTTACAATTTTGTGGATATTTAGACAATCTTCCTTATTATTTAATGAAAGATATTAGCAGCTTGGTGTGAAGCATTATTATCATATTTATCTTACAGGATTCCAAATGTTTAGTATTCATTTTTGCTTTTTCCTCTTTCAGCAATAAGAGATAAACCAACATTTATTTATTTATGACATGCTGCTTTTTAGTAAGCAACATCTATATTTTCAGATTATATTTTTTTAATACAACTGCATCCATCTATGAAATCATGTTGTACTCAGTTATTGTGCTATATAATTCCAGCATATTTAAAGGGAATATTTTGCAAGAGAACAGAGTTGATTTATAGTAAGCAAAGTATTATATGTTAGAATTGTGTAGAATATTCAAAAGACATTATTTGAAAATCAGATTTTTTTATGATTGAAGAATCTTCATTAAAGCATCCATGTCCCTTTACGGGGCTCATGCAATTGCTTTGAAAGCTGTCCTTGGCTATTTCTGTATGATTGTGCATCTGTAATCACTTTGCTTTATTAATGCTTTCAGAGAAGGGGGTGTCTTGATCCTCTTACATTAAATATATTTCTTTGAAGTTATTATAATAACCTTTTAGACATTTACAATTACTTTTTTAAACATTGTAGACAGTCTACTTTCTTGTATTCATCTAGTCATAAACTTAAAAATTAGAAAGTTTAAATGTTTGATTACAGATAAACTAAGAAATATTATCTGACAACATAGTTGGTGAAACATAGTGGAATCAAATGCATAAATGTAGGGTTATATTAGAAGTAGCACTGTTTTAGGGGAAAAAATGGCCATCAAATCCTACCTTATTTTAAACCTGAAATTATTGGACAAATATGTTTCCATATTCCTCTAATTCAATATTGTTATCTTTCCTTATGTCCTTGATTTCCCTGTTTTGTTGCAATGTTACATGAAAACATGCTAATAAAAAGAAGGAAAAGATATAGCTTATTATCTATTCAAACCGGTGGTAGATTGCTACTGGTTTGGTGAATTGGTAGCAGTGGCCGTGAGAGGCTCTGCCCACCCACTTGCATGAGCCGGAAGCAACAGGATTTAGACTCCACTACTGATTCAAACATGTATCAATTTAATTGAATAGACACGTGAATTAAGATTGTATTAATAAGACTATCATTTTAGGAAAAACAGGTGCAATTTGAATACTATAGTATAGATAGTGTTCCTATTGAAGACATACTGTACTGCTAAATGTGGGATATAAGAAACCTGTGACCATTCAGATGCTTTTGACTCCAAATCCATCAGCTTCACTGAGGGTAGCTAATAATTAGATATCATAAATATTGTAGCTGGACAAATTCTGGTTCCACCTTTAATATGCTCTACTATTCTTAATATATTGGTTATTTTAAGTTATTGTGCAAAAAAGATAATTTCAAAATTAAAAAAAATGGAAAGTACTACAGTACAGTAATAAATAATGTAACAAATTAATATAAATATGTGAAATTTAGTTCCAATACAATGTTATTGTTTGCTGGTGAATAAGCACTCTGGCCATACTGTACTTTCTCCAAATGTTGTTATCTTCCCTCTTCTATCTGGCATCTCAGTTCTGTAAGAAGTCTTAACATCTCTTATTTGTTATCATATTTCCTGATTTTGCTGCTCTTCCAACAAATGTTATGACAGAAGGAAAAAGAAGAAAATTGACCATAGGTTTGGTATACGTGCAGTTACCAAAGTTGGGGGTGGCAGAATGACAATAATGGCAATAATAAAAATAATATTAAATTTTGATCAGTAGCATTAATATGTATTTTTTCCTTTACCTGAACATACATACAGATTTCCTTAGACTTTTTTTCCGCCACCCTGTGCTTTTACTCTCATAAATTCTAAAGTTTTGCCTTCTCAACACATTATCTGCCATTTTCATATTCTATGTAGAAAAATAAATTTCCATTAAATTTTTGAACCATCACTTTTTACATGTTTCTCCTGATTAAAATTTCTTATAACACCTATGCAGAAAAGGACATTAGAACAAGAGAGTAGAATGCATATCCATTAAAGGAATCATTATTTTACTACAAAAATTGTACTTTTATGTATTTATGGAATTGGGGTTGTTGTGGAAATCTTATATGTTTTTGGTAATGTTTACCATGTTATATTAAAAATAAACAGTTATACTATTTGTTTTCTTCTTCATAATTAACTGCTGAGAATTTATAAAATTTAAATTTATTTAAATTTATCAAGCAATTTTTTTCAAAATTTATTTATTTTCTTTAGCACCGAGAGTAATAGTTATTAAATTTTGTAAAATTATAATGTTGAATATTATCACAGTACTTCATACTTGAACTATTAAATGAAATAAATTATATAGTGCCTTTGGGAACATATTCTCTAGAGGTTTTGAAAAGAATATAATTATCCCTTTAGCACGTGTGTATGTAGTATGACTTTTTAAAAAGAGAAAGAGCTTTCCAATTGTTATTCCAATCCATAGTGGTAGATTTTACTATGAGTGTTTCCTCTTCCCCAGTCTCTGTACTGATTTTAACAATGAGAAATGAGAAATGTTATAGTGCTGATATTTTATTGTTTTAAGTGTGATCTTTACCTTTTAAGTTATTGATACTTAGTTATTTTGCTGTAAACTGAATTTTTTACAACTTTTTATCGTAACTGGATTTTTTTAAATGACATGGGTCAAGCTCTCTGTATGCTACAGAATAACATTTACATAAATCAAGAAATACTTTTACATAACCATAATCAGAGAAATTGAGATACTTACAGTTTGGGTATGTTGATAAATTTATAAATATTATGTACTATATTATTTGATATTAAATTATGTTGTTATTTCTAATATGTTTTGAAGCTTGAAATATACAAAAATTATCTTAAAAACAAAACTTAAAAAAACCTTTATCTTGAAAGTTGATTTAGGGTTTCTCATTAAAGTTATGTTAAATTGGTAACTGAGACTTTCTTATATTAGAAAGTGCTATGTGAAATCAATGTTTGTTCTTTATAATATGATTTTAAATTGTGTAGTTTTAAGATTAATATTAAGTTAATTTTAAGAACTAATTCTAGTGTTACTGAAATTTTGTTTCAATGTATACATATTATATAATGCATTTATTATATAATATAGAAATCTAAATTTATATTTTAATTGCGTAAGACAGAAAGATGTAGTATTGTGGCAAAATATAATATATTAGAATGCAAGCATTACTTTTCCAAGCATATGGTAACAGAATTGGTGTTACATCTGCTCATTGAACTTGCTGGAATTTGTATTTACTGCTCTTTAGTCCTAAGAAACAATTATTGGAGAAATATTCATAGTAGCAGCATATTTGTTTTATTTTGTGAGTCTACCATCTTAATTTTAAGCCATTAATTTGTTTTACGTGTGTATGCATGCATACTTACATGCATTACTTATTGCTTGATTGGCATTAAATTCCATTAAGTTCCAATGAGGAAGATAAAATTTAGTTTTTCAGGCTTTTTCTATTTAATTTTATATTACATTACATTTGTTTATTTATTTTTTGACTGTTTGGTCTAAGGCTTGTTGAGGTTGATTTGCTCCTGAACTGCTTTGTTCCCAGACATTGCCATCATCCCCAACTACCACCAAGTCCTCTCCATCTGATCCCATGACCACCTCCAGAGCTAATCAGGTATAGTATCATTCTATCATCTACACCATATTTTTCACAAGTGGCTTGCAAATTGGAGAAAAAGATATGGTGGGTTGAGGTTTTATTTATTCATTTACACCCATAATCATGTATATTGAATGCTGTTGTGCTCAAATAATATCATTTTAGCCTGATAAGTAACTCAAATTCATTTTTATCAACATGGCATGTGACTCTTATGAGGTTGCAATCTCATTGCTTATATTCACATTTTATTTCTTCCGAGCAGCAACTTTTGCATTAGAGATGCTAAATATCTCTGAAGCATCCAGAATATAAATAAAATGCAACATGAGACTTCTTGGCCTTTTTGTGTTTTTCAAGGGGATTTGGTACTTGATAATAAATAGTATACCTTATATAGAATGATTTTTGTAGCAATGACACTATGTATACAATGGGGCTAGGCAGATGAAAAAAACTATTTAAAAAAAAACAAATTTAAGGTCTAAATTTTAATAGGTTTTTGACACCATCAAGAAACTTGTTTTGTATTTATAATTAAAGTAAAAGATGATGTAAAAATGTCAACTGTAAAGTTCTGATATATTTTATTGTAGGTCTTATAATTTATATTTATCTTTATTTAAAGTAGATTAAATTTGCTTCTTTGGCTTAAACAAGAAAGCTGTGATTCCAGATTTTCATAATATGGAAGATTGGAAAGTCTATATGAGGAAAGTGAAATTAAATCTGTATTTGCTTTTCAGTTTATGCAAATGGAAAATGTAAGATAAGTGCAATAAACTTAAATAAATGTGGGCAATAGAATATATACTGTTCCATTCCTTGTCCTTTATGTCCAACTTATGATGTATTTCTATGATTTCCTGGTGTCTAACTCCAAGGAAACATTTGATACTATGAAACAATCCCTAAGATTCATTGCTTGAGGGTAAATAAACTGAAATTAAATTCAAGGAAGATAGAAGTACTGTTAGTATAAGGAGTGTTTTGTTTTGTTTTGTTTTGTTTTCTGGACGGAATTCTATTCCCCTGAAATAATGTATATCTGTCCTGGGAATTCTTAATCCTAACCTGTGTCTGGGTTTCTAGATGCCGACAGTGACAAATTATGTTTAGGTGTCAGCTGGATTCATTCTTCAGCTACTCTGAGCTGGCAACAGTTATCCATGCCTTGTTACATCACAACTAGATTTCTGCAGTGCACTCATTTATACTATAGGAATTGCTGTATTACTCAGAAATGCAATATCAGAACAACATTATAACTAAAAATGTACTGGTTGCAAGTCTTCTTTTTTTTCAGGGCACAAATTAAAGTGTATTTTTTATCTTATAGAATTATAGATTTAAGATCTTGCTGAATTAAGAATTATGCCTGTTTTTATGAAACTTTCTAGAGATGAATTCCTTCTGAAAAAAATACAGAAAGTCAGTTGATATCACTCCTAAACTGTAGAATATCATCTTTAGAAATGAGTTTGGTTTACCTCTCTTCATTCTTAGAGTGTTTTTTGAGGACACACTTTTTTAATTAAAATGTTTTCATTAATATTGTACTATTTATGTCCTTTTAGCTATGTTTAAATTACATTTAAAAAGAATAATTTGTTTTTTTTCTTTTGTTGCTGCTACAACCACCCCAAGAATCTTTTTTTTTTAAATTTGAAAGATGGGATATATAGTTAGTCCTCACTTGAACCTACAGTAGTGCTAAAGATGATTGGTCCTGATAGTCGTGCCATTACAACATCCCTATAGTCATGTAATTACAATTCAGATACTTGGCATTTAGTTTGCAGTGATGACATTAAAGCATCTCCCATTTCCACCTTCACTGCTGATATCCAACAAGAAAAAGTTAATGGGGAAATCAGCAGGCGGTCTCAAATGGGTATCAAATGATTGTAGGACACCACAACCACATGGGATTCACATAGCAGCAACTAGGCCTGCCAGTACAGCAGTCTTAAGTAAATGCAGTCCCATGTTGCTTTCTTTTATAACTCAGTTGTTTAGCGTGAAGTTCTTTAATCCAATTACCCTTAGTAAGTAAGAACTGCCTGCCAATCTAAACAACTGATTTTGTAATGCTACAGCACTTTTAAATTATAATTTGTATTAATTTATCTTTTTTGTGGTAAAAATACAATTAAATATCTACCTTATTGCATTGTGAGTCATGACATTAAGCCATAGAAACGGTATATGTCTAATAAATAACAGTAAAATGTATTCAATTAATAATCAGCAAAATTTACAAAATATTTAATAATGAAGACAAATATACGTGTCCCCAGATAATGTTGCAGAACCCAATCAGGGTTGTTCACCAGAGATTTTGACTTCTGAATTTTCGATTCGCTCTGGGGATCATCTTCAGGGAACTTCTGTCTAGCAGAGTATGTGCAGAGTGTAAGCATAAAAACTGTGTCCAGATTACATCTTCTCAGAAATACATATATGGAGAGGGGCGGCATACAAATCTAATTATTATTAATAATAATAATAATAATTAATAATAATAATAATAATAATAATAATATATACCTCTTATAAATTACTATATTTATAATTTATAAATATAATTATAATGTGATGTTTAGAATAACTTAAATGAACAAATATTTGTAGGTTATGCTATAATTTTGTTATCGGGTATTCCATACAGCTGCCTCTGGAAGGTTAATAACAAAGGATATAATCACCTAGGAATTTTAGATTACAGTCAATCAGTAATTTTAAATTAAATAAAAAGAGTTTTTGAGTTTGCTTTATTAAACCCTTAGTAAAGATTAATTATATCTCATATTTCTTTCACTATCAGGACATTAAGTTAGACTTCAAAAATTGTAGTTTTTACAATCATGCTTTTGTCACAACTGTTTCTCTTCACTTATCAGGATAGGAATTGTGAATAATTTATATTACAGTGGTCCTGCTTCACTGAAAGCTGGTTTAATGTAGAGATTAAGGTATCAGTCTGGAAACTGGGACACTGTGAGAGCTAGTCTAGTCTTGCACAGTGACTTTGGAACAGCGACTCTGTTTTAGTCCTAGGTAGAAAGCAATGGCAAATTACATTTGGAAATACTGCAGCCCCGAAAACCATCAGGAGTCATCAGGAGTCACTACTGGCATTGAAGGCAACCCACCTGTTCCTACCCACAAAAATCAACATTTATTTTCTCAAATAAAATTAATATTTATATTTTAATCCATTGTCATGGTAGGTAACAGTGGATTGTGTATGTCTGACTATAATATATCAGAAGATATCATATGCTCAAATCCTGAGAGACAAATTGTCTCAGTGGAGTTAAGGAGAACACAATACAAAATCAAAGGAGTATTACTAAAATATATAAACTGCTATAAGTAGAAAAAGATATGGTGGGCGAAAGCTCTGTTTTTTTATATTTTTATCATAAACAGGGAAAAGTGTTATTTTTGAACCATAAAATAAAAGAAAGATGTGCTTGTTTGTTTGTTTGTTTGTTTGTTTGTTTGTTTGTTTGTTTGTTGGATTTGTATGCCTCCTCCGAGGACTCGGAGCAGCTCACAACCTATCAAAACAATATATAGTATGCATATCAAAAAATCCAATTAATATAGCTAAAAGGTCTTTAAATACCCTAATAACATTTAAAATCATTCATTCCCATTCGCACAGCAAGACATACTTACACTCGTCGACCAGGGCACTAGGGTCTAATGGCCCCAAGCCTGGCAGCACAGATTGATCTTTAAACTCTTATGGAAGGCAAGGAGGGTGGGGCAGTGCGAATCTCTGGAGGGAGCTGATTCCAGAGGACTGGGGCTCCCACAGAGAAGGATCTTCCCCTAGATCCCACCAAACAACATTGTCTAGTTGACGGAACCTGGAGAAAGCCAACTTTGTGGGACCTAACTGGTCGCTGGGATTCATGCGGCAGAAGGTGGTGCCGCAGGTATCTGGTGATGTGATGCAATTCTGAGATTATAACTTCATCTCAAAACAGGCAAAATTTTATTACCTGTCTAAATACTTCTTTGATCTAGGTTAATATCTGAGGCAGACAAAACTTAGCTTACGAATCCTTTCCTTCCCCAGAACACTGTTTACTTTTTTTTTTTTTAAGTCTGCAGTAAGGATTGTTTGTTTCATTTGAGAAGGAAGGGATGTGGGATGGGGTTTTTTTTCCTCTTGACATGGATTAAGGCTTTCATAATCAAGGTATATTTGGGGCATCCATTACATTTTCTAGATGCTAAGGACATTGTTTTATTTTAGCTGACACTGGACGATTCATTTTAAAGGAGATTATTTATAGCTCAGGGTTGAAACGAGGGGTCTTTGGTGTTCTCTAAGTGAACCCTCTGGTGACCTCTATCTTGGTTGTTTTCTTGCAGACATTTCATTATCCAAACTAGATCACACCAGTGCTAGTGATGATGATCACTAACACTGATGATGTTACCTAGTTTAGGTAACAAAACATGTATAAGAAAATAATAAGTTCAGACCTCAGAGAGCACTAAAAATCCTTCCTTCTGCAGGAGGATGAATGAGATACTGTTGTGATTAATTTTAATAAAGTGCTAGGGAAAGTCTTCCAACAATGCATCAATTGCCACTGTAACCAAGACTATCTACCTTGCTGCTGTCCAGCCTCTTTCTTCCATTGGTAGTAGTACCAAGCACTTATGTTTCCTTTCCATAAAATGCTACAGATTTTTAAAAATATGAGGAACACAGTGAAACATCCCTTCTATAGATCATTTGGGAAGTATCCTATTGCTCAAGGAGACATAGAGTATGTCACAGAAGTGAGTACACCCTTCCACATTTTGTATATAAGTATATACTTTCATGTGACAACACTGAAGAAGTGAACTTGGCTACAATGTAAAGTAGTAAGTGTACAGCTTGTATAACAGTGTAAATGTGCTGTCCCTCAAAATAAGGCAACACACAGCCATTAATGTCTAAACTGCTGACAACAAAAGCAAGTACACCCCTGGGTAATAATGTTCAAATGGGGACCAGGTAGCCATTTCCCC
This sequence comes from Erythrolamprus reginae, assembly GCF_031021105.1. Taxonomy (NCBI): domain Eukaryota; kingdom Metazoa; phylum Chordata; class Lepidosauria; order Squamata; family Dipsadidae; genus Erythrolamprus; species Erythrolamprus reginae. The sequence continues at coordinate 77,517,056 of NC_091950.1, forward strand.
TCCCTGGAGTCATGTGACTCATTAGTGGTACAAGGTCTCAAATGTGAAGGGGGAATAGGTGTGTTAAATTTGGTGTTATTACACTTACTCATACTGTTCATGGGAAGTTCAACATGGCACCTCATAGCAATGAATTTTCTGAGGATCTGAAAAAACAAACTGTTGCTCTACATAAATATGGCCTACGCTATAAGAAAGTTGTCAAGACTGAAACTGAGTTGCAGTACCATACAGTGGTAACAGGACAGGTTCCACTCAGAACAGGCCTTGCCATGGTCAACCAAAGAAGTCGCATGCCCGTGCCAGCATCATATCCAGAAATTGGCTTTGGGAAATGGATGTATGAGTGCTGCCAGCATTGCTGCAGAGGTTGAAGGGGGGTGGGGGGGTAGCCTATCAGTGCTCAGACCATACACCATATGCTACATCTTGGTCTGCTGGGCTGTCATCCTAGAAGGAAGCCAGCAAATGATTTGCCGCAGATAAGCAGACTAAGGACATGGATTTCTGGAACCATGTCCTGTGGTCCGATGAGACCAAGCTAAACTTATTTCGTTCAGATGGTGTAAAGTTTTTGTGACGACAACCAGGTGAAACGTACAAAGACAAGTGTGTCTTGCCTACAGTCAAGCATGGTGGTGGGAATGTCATGGTCTGGAGCTGCATGAGTGCTGCTAGCACTGGGTAGCTACAGTTCACTAAGGGAACCATGAGTGCCAACATGCACTGAGACATACTGAAGCAGATCATGTTCTCCTCCCTTTGGACCCTGGGCCGCAGGGCAATATTCCAACATGATAATGATCCCAAACACACCTCCAAAATGACGACTACTTTGCTAAAGAAGGTTAGGGTAAAATTGATGGATGGCCAAGCATGTCTCCAAAACTAAACCCTATTGAGCCTCTGTGGGGCATCCTGAAATGGAAAGTGGAAATGCACAAGTTCTCAATATCCACCAGCTTCATGACATCGTCATGGAGGAGTGGAAGAGAACTCCAGTGGCAACCTGTGAATCTCCAGTGAACTCTATGCCCAAGAGGGTTAAGGTAGTGCTGGAAAATAATGGTGGTCACACAAAATATTGACACTTTGGGCCCCATTTGAACATTATCATCTACGGGTGTATTCACTTTTGCTGCCAGCAGTTTAGATGGCTGTGTGTTGTGTTATTTTGAGGGGACAGCACATTACACTGTTATACAAACTGAATACTTACTACTTTACATTGTAGCCAAGTCTCATTTCTTCAGTGTTTTCACATGAAAAAATATACTTAAATATATACAAAATGTGGAGGGGTGTATTCACTTCTGTGACATACTGTATATCATCAATCAGGTGCATCCCAGTCATCATAGTTTTCATATTGTAGGATGGGAAAGGCAGATGACAGCCTTCAATTATTTTGTTCTATCCATCAAATTGTGCAATTTTAAATACATCCTCAATAATATGACTAGATAATGGATTAATTTCATGTATCTTTGATTGTGTCAGAGCAAAACCAAATATGTAGACATGAATATGAGTGACTGAAATGTAATGCAATTTTGTCATAGCAACCTCTTACTTATTCAAAAGGTAGTATCTCATTTTAAAATATTTATTTCTACTCTACCTAGTATCTAGTTGGATTGCAAATTTATCTTAAAGCATTAAAAATATAACACTAAATGTGCTATAAAATTCATGCTGAGTGAAATGTTATGATTTGGAGCTGCTTTGCTGAATATTCACCATATTAGAAGTCACTATTAATTCTTCATTGTAACAGAGGGTGGTGAGGATAATGTTAGACCATCATTAAATTTAAGTTTAATAAAAAAAATGGAGTTTGTAGCATGATAATAGCCCTAAACATTGCAGTAAATCCATCAAGAATGGCTAAAAAAGAAATGGAAGGATCTGGAATCCTCGGAAAGGGACGGCATAAAAGTTAAACAAACAAATAAATAAATCCAACTCAAAGCCCAGATTTAAATTCAATTGAGATGCTGTAGAGTGATTTGAAATTGACTGCATGAAAGAAACCCCTCAAACATAGCATATCTAGGGGGGAAATGCATGAGTGGGGGGAAAATATTCCAATAAATGTCAAAGAGACTGGTAGACAATTATAAGAAATATCTATTATGAATTGTTTCTGCCAGTGCATGATATTAAAACCAAGGGTGTACTTACTTTACTTACTCTCCAACAGAAAGAAGTTGTTAATTTTCTGTTGAATAAATGATTTCAAGATCAATTTTCATAACTTTTTTTTGTTCAAGTAAAGCACCTTATATACTGCTTGGATAAAATATTGTTATGCCAGAAGTTCGGCAAAAGTTCGTGGTTCGGGAGGTTGCTGGGAAGCCCCCCCAGCCCGGCGGTCACCTTTTAAAACAGCCGGGCGGCTTCCCAGGAGCCTCCGAACGCTGAACACGGAAGTTCGGGTTTGGCGTTCGGCTCCTGGAAAGCCGCCCGGCTGTTTTAAAAGGTGACCGCCGGGCTGGGGGGCTTCCCAGCAACCCCCCGAACCTGGAAGTTCGGCAAATGTTCGGGGTTCGGGAGGTTGCTGGAAAGCCCCCCAGCCCGGCGGTCACCTTTTAAAACAGCCGGGCGGCTTTCCAGCAGCCTCCCGAACGCCGAACCTGGAAGTTCAGGTTTGGCGTTTGTAACACGAAAAAAGTTCATAAGAAGAGGCAAATTTTTTCTGAACCCCGGGTTCGTATCACGAGTTGTTCGTAAGACGAGGGGTTCGTATCTTGAGGTACCACTGTATGTGAAATATCTATGTATGTATATGTGTGTACGTATGTATAGGGCTCGGAGCTTAATAATTCTACTCCCTGCTAAGGAGTTCAATTTCATAGCAGGGGTATCCATCGTGTGGGTGTGGGTGTGTGACTAGGATAGCGCTATTTCGGCCTTGTTCTGGCCTCATCAGCTAGCCATACCCTTACAGGGATTTGATCCCTGGGCTTCTGCCTTGTAAGGCAGAGAATTAACCTCTAGGCCACCAGATCTGATCCCTTCAGCTTTGTACCAGGGAGGGGCTATGTTTTTTCTGTTGGATCTATATATGCACAGAGGGGCGGCATACAAATCAAATTATTATTAATAATAATAATAATAATAATAATAATAATAATATATGTATGTGTTTCTCTGTCGAGTCACCTGGTATACCCAAATAAGGGAGGGAACATACATATTGCCTTTCAGTCATACTCCAGGAGCCATCCAGACACAAACTACCGTATATACTCAAGTATAAGCCGACCCGAGTATAAGCCGAGGCACCAATTTTTGCCACAAAAACTGGGAAAACGTATTGACCCGAGTATAAGCCGAGGTTAGAAAATGCAGTGGCTACTGGTAACTTATAAAAATGGAAAACAATAAAATTACATTAATTGAGACATGTTTTAGAATATTTATTTTAAAGAAAACCAGTAAACTAGCTCTGTAAATTTAAAAGAGGGTAAACAAATTAACAATATTAACAATAAATTAAAAAGTAAAAAAAGTAGCTCGATCAGGAACAAAGCTAAAACCTAACAGTTAAAATCCTTCAAAACTGGATTCCTTCTCATCATTAATTGGATTTACATTATTGTTCTGTTTTTATATATGCTGTGAGCCACCCTGAGTCCTTGGAGAGGGATTGCATACAAATCCAATTAAATAAATAAACAAACAAACAAACAAATAAATAAGTGTATCCAAAGAAGAGCTTCAGCATTAGCTGTTGTGAGGTTATCAGCATAGAAAACCAAATAGATAGATAGATAGATAGATAGATAGATAGATAGATAGATAGATAGATAGATAGATAGATAGATAGATAGATAGATATAGATAGAAAGATAGATAGATAGACAGACAGAGACAGAAAAATAGATAGATAGATAGATAGATAGATAGATAGATAGATAGATAGATAGATAGATAGAAATAGATACAGATAGATAGATAGATAGATAGATAGATATAGATAGAAAGATAGATAGACAGACACAGAGACAGATAAAAAATAGATAGATAGAAATAGATACAGATAGATAGATAGATAGATAGATAGATAGATAGATAGATAGAAAAATAGATAGATAGAAAAATAGATAGATAGAAAGATAGAAAAATAGATAGATAGAAATAGATACAGATAGATAGATAGATGATTGATAGATAGATAGATAGATAGACAGATAGATATAGATAGACAGACAGACAGATAGAAAAATAGATAGATAGATAGATAGATAGATAGATAGATAGATAGATAGATAGATAGATAGATAGAAATAGATACAGATAGATAGATAGATAGATAGATAGATAGATAGATAGATAGAAAAATAGATAGATAGAAAAATAGATAGATAGAAAGATAGACAGATAGAAAAAGAATTCCTGTCTAGCTCTGCCTCATAACACATTATTAGATCCTATCCAAGCAAGGACAGCAACTACCACAAAATACCATTTTTTAAACAGTTTAAATCCTTTCAAAGGAGGGGGAGGAGAATCTGACAGCAGGGGGCCTTTTTAATCCGACTAAGGACAATGCAGAGAGAGCAAAGAATAGTTACTCACCATTCGGTTGGAGCAAATGGCTGCCTCATTTGCTTGAGGCAGGGAGAGGAACTACGGCGTGCCAGAGGGGACAAAAGCTGGTGCCTCCTCGCTCTGGCTCAAGCAATGGCGCCCTCGTGTGGTGACTTTGTCAATGACCCGAGTATAAGCCGAGGCTGTGTTTTTCAGCCCATTTTTTGGGCTGAAAAACTCGGCTTATACTCGAGTATATACGGTATATTTTTTTCAAACTTGCAAAGAACTGATAAGGAAATAAAGGGATACTAGCAATGTTCTCTCTAATTTTCTTTCGGTGTGGGCAGAAAAGTATAGTGTCTTGCCTGAGCACCTGATTTTTTTCCACAGATGTCACCCAAGACAACTTGTTGCGTAATTATTTGGGGCTCGGTGCTGGGATAAGCGTAAGGTCCCTTCCCACTATGTTATTCTGTTACTCTAGTTGCCTAATTATTGACATCAGTAGCATACAAAGATTCCAACTGAAATTAGCATGATAAATAATTTAAAGAACAGAAGACTACAAATAGGCAAACGTAGATCAGCCGATGTACAAGGGGAGAAACCATGTTAAGCTTGTTCATATCTTATTTGTTAACCAAACTAATTTATGAGTGGAAATAATAGATTTAAAAGATATATTTTCTCCCAACTAGTATGTTCACAGAAGGCTTCATTTTAACAGAAGGCTACAATTTTTTTCATGTTTCTTTGGCTATAAATGCCAACTAGCAGTGGAATATACTAAATATCTTGCTAAATATCAGTCTAGTCACTAAAGTATCACACATTTACTGATTCCTACATTTCAAAGTTTTGATATATAATTTCTATACATTCATATTTACACAAATTGAAAAATTGACAAGTTGATTTTAATTGTTACTTGAATCTGATTCAGCACAAAAATATCTCAATATTTCTGTATAAAATATACCATATTTTTCGGTGTATAAGACACACCTTTTTACCTCAAAAAAGTGCAAAAAGGTGCATCAAAAAACGGGTGCATCTTATACACCAGATGTGGGGCGCGAGTCAGCAGCCGTGGGGACTATCCCCAAGGCCATCCAGCATTCATCGGCTAGAGGCCAGCGGCTCGGCCCCAGAGATAAGTGGGGCGCGTGGCAGCAGCTTTGGAAAAGTGGGTGGGCGTCACCTCAATGCATCGAGCTGGCGGAAGAGCCCGTGGGGCAGCTTCAATTATCTCACGGGATGGGGCTCAGGTCCATCAGCTCCCATCCCAATCTCCCGCCTTTGGGGCCCCTTTGGGAGGGCGTAGCGGTCGGGTAAGGCGCTCCAAGCAAAGCTGTCTCAGCTTGGGAATTCTGTAGCTGGTGCCTACTGCTCGGAGCACCTTCGCCGACCGCTGCGCCCTCCCAAAGGGCCCCCAAAAATACCCCTGGCCTTATTATCAGGCCCACCGAGATGCCTGTCCTACCTGGGACTTATAGCTCTGTTGCATTCCTCAGAATTGTGTCCAGGGAAGAAAGCCCATTTTACTGGTAGAAAAAACTTCTCACGAGTTTTTTACTGGTACAATCAAACTTCTTTTACTGGCACAATGAATACAGAGAATTCTGGTTGCTCTTTATCCAGCAGGTTTTGCCTGTTCTGATTCTCCCTCTTTCCATGTGCGTGAGAGAGAGCAATCGAGAGGCAGCTACATGCACACCCCACAAGACTAGCTCAGTTGCTCTGGGCTGCATGCGACAGTGTTTTAAAACTTTGGCCTGCGTGGAGGCAGGGATTGATGCTCGCCGCCTCTTCCTTGTAGGCAGAAGTGTGTTTTAAATTGCTATAAGCAGAGCGCAGAAGAGCTGAGCTAGGCAAGAAGACGAACAAGGGAGGGAGGCAGCAGCAACTGGCACAGCTTAAGGGCGGCAGCAGAGCCAAAGGGGCAATAGGAGGCAAGGTAGGCAGTGGCCGCAGAGCCAAAGGGACAATGTTAGGTGAGTGCAGAAGGTGGCAGGGGTAGAGCCGAAGGGGCAGTGGGAGACAAGTGAGGGAGGCAGCAGTGGCAGAGCTGAAGGGGCAGTGGAAGATGAATGAAGAAGGTCAGTGATGACAGCCAAAGGGGAAGTGGGAGGGAAGTAGGCGGCAGTGGTGAGAGGCAGAGCCGAAGGGGCTTGCTCTTGCTCTCCTGACCAGGAGCCGATCTTTCTGTGGCAGGCACTCTTTTGACCGCGGTTCTTGTTGCCTCTCAGTGACGGCAAGGTTAAGAGGCAGCCTACAGATGGCTGCCACGAAGCTGGGACAACCAAGGAAAAGCCAAGGCTGTAGCTGGAGAGAATAAGTGAACAGTGACTGGAATTGTGGGAGAGGATTTCTTTTTGCATTAAACTTATCTCAAGGAACATTTTACAACTATTTGCTCAGAATTATTTGTTAAAGCAGCATTTAAGCATTCTAAGAAAATACCAGATTGTCAGGGAAAGATGCGAGATAGAAAAATAATAAATTTTAAATGTACAGAAAATTGGACACTTAAATTGGATTGGGAAAAGGTACTAGGAAGGCATTTTAAAATGCTGGAATCATTTATTTATAAAACTTATTCTGCTTTTATAATTGATTTACAACTAAAATGATGATTGACTAGTGGAAATATTGAAATTTAAGTAGAGAATGATGATGAAAGGGAAAAACTATAAACCTGGGAACACTTATATGAAGGACTGTAAATATATTTACTGGATTATCCCCAACTACCCCATGACTACTGGAGACTCAAATACAAAAACAAGGAAGCTATCTAATTAAAGGGATCTCTGAATGTTATGCTAGAAAATTGAGCCTGTGAAGGAGATGTAAAGGGGCTTTTGATAAATTCTGTGAGACTATTTAAAAGGAAGTGATTGTCTATCTATGGGATATAAAGCTCTAATTAATGCACTCCTTGAAAGGCAATTTAATGACCGAATAAATAGTTTTTGAACTATTGAACAAAAACTGATTTAAAAAATAATAATAAATAACATCCTTTATAGTGAAGAAACGGGAGGGGGGGACTCTGAAGGAGATAGTATCACTTTTCCAAAACAAGGGGCATCATGGAGAAAGGATTTATAAAAAGAATGGAAAAAGCTATATGAGGGATGATGAGCATAGCTCAAGATGCCCAGGAAAGGGAAGAGCCAACAAAGAAATTGAGGAAAAGATTTGAGCCAAAGGCCCAGAGAAGAAAAGGAGGAGATAATAAGGAAAATAATAATGACTAATGAATTAAATCTAGGAGAAAATATATTAGAGTTGAAAAGAGAACTGGAGATACAGGAGGACACTTTTGAAAGGGAGATGGGGCTTTGGCAGAAATTTTGGTAACTAAGCAGTGGAGGGTATAGAGGTGGGAGAAATACCTAGGACAGACAAGAAGTAGATGTAGACAGAGCTAAAGATACAAGAGAAGAATATGGGAGGCAAGTCAAGAAAAAACATAGCAATTGAAGCAGACAAGAGATAATGGATAGATTATTTCTTCTTGTTCTGTTTTACCTTTCTTTTTCTCTTGCTTTTTTGTCCTTTTTTTAGGTAGGTGACATGATTAGAACATAGGTAGGATAGGAAAAATGTCTTAATAAAGGGTGACATGATTAAAAGTTAAATATGATAAATGTGAGAAAGGAGCAATATTAGTGTATACACTTTTATATAACAAAATAAAAGCAATAATGAGAAAATATGGAATAATTGAATAATGATAGATTGCATCTCAATATAAATGTGTATTATTATTTATTAGATTTGTATGCCACCCTTCTTCGAAGACTGACACTCTTCGAAGTGAGTGTAAAGTATGAGAAATACATACGTTGGTTTAATGTAATAACTGTGATTAACTTTATTAGTTTTATTTGTATTAGAATGTACGATACACAGGTGCCACATTGTCCATGCATTGATATGTTTATTAAAAAATAATAAACTGGGTGGGGGGAGTGATTTCTATCTATAATGTGGAACAGTTACAACTCTGATATATTCTTCTAACTCTTATTTAAATTGTTGCTTTTTTTCCCTTTATCAAAGCTAGTTGCCAAAATTTATACTCAGATTATGGATGAAACTTGAATTCTTAATAAGAAAATAGATTATTGTTATTACAATAAAAATATATAAAAAGTTATTCAGCTGAAATGCAGTAATTCTTATTTTTTAAAATCTAATGTACTGATTTGTACAATGCCACATCTAATTTATAAAGAAACCTCATGAGTATAATCAAAATATAATATTTATTTTGTATTTTACTATGCCTTGCTGCCTTTGAATCTGAAAACTCACTATGCTGTTATCATAAAAGCTTAGCCCCTGGTAGATTCATTATTAATGACTTTGTTTAATTCATTTCAAATGTCATCTGAATAAGTGGCCTCATTTTTTTTCCTATCAGTAATCTCTCAAATAATGATTCAATGCATGAGTAGTATATTCTTGTATTTGTTCTGAATGTATGCACATAAACTTCAAAGCTTTAGTATTAACCCTTATAATGAATCAACACATCTTATGGTACTGTTATTTAATGCCAGATCATTCCTTAATAAAATAGTGTGCTGAAAACATTTGGGGACAGAGTTTATAGGGACCAAAGACCTCCTGATCAGTTCAAGAAATAAAAGCATTTTTCATAGATAATTCTCCAGCGTCTTCATAATCATTATTGAAGAATAGAAGAAACCAGTTCCTTTAATAAATTCAGTTATTATTAAACTGCTGTTATTATTATGGATTTTTCGTAATACTCATAGTCTGTCTATCTATAGCTAAATCCATTATTCCTCTGGAACAAAAGAAAACACACCATCATATATTATTGTCATGTTGCCCAAAAGCACCATCACCAGCCATGCACTACAGTACATTCACAGTTCTTTCAATCTGTCTTCAGTTTATTTATTTATTTTTACTTCTTTGATCAAATTTTTTGACTTTCTCTGATGAAAGGGGAATAAAGTGAAACAATTTCTCCTTGTCATTTTGAAATTATATTTCAATTGATGCATTCTAAATTGGAAATGTGCTTTTTTTTCAGGCCCATCATACTGCTGACTCATATTAAGCTTGTAATTAATCACAATTCTAAGCTTTTCACACATACTATTACCAAGCTCAGTTCATGTAATTTTTTTTCTCTTTATATTTGTCTCTGTTTTTATTCTATGACTTTCAATCCACTGGCATAACCTTTTAAAATTATTTTTAATTTTAGAATATTAACTATGCTATCCATTTGAGTGTTATCTGCAAACCTGTATTTTTTCCACTTCTTAATGCAAGTCATTGCTAGACCTAAGGCAAAGTTTTCGTCTCCCCCCCATTTAATATCATTGTAGTTTAATGAGGAATTAATAATGAACGCACTTTGAATATAAATTTCAAATCAAGTATTGATGCACCTAATATATATATTATCTGAACTATGTTTAACTATGTTCAACACTGCAACTATGGAGGTCCCCCCACTCCCAAATAATGTGGAGCCCAATTCCATTTTGACTCAGCAGCCAGGTTGGGCACACCTCATCATTGGCACAATTAATAAGAGATCAAAGGACCACTGAGGCAGTGGAGCACAAGTCAGCTGGGGTCTGCTGGGTTCTTAGAGTGTCAGGATACTCCAAGAGTGTACCCCTATATTGTGACTGTGGCTGGGACTGGACAGTGCTGAGATGGCTGCAGTTTCCCAGAATGTGGCAAGCAGCCACAGATTATTAATGGACTTCTTGAATGTAGGACAGACAAAAGGGCAGAGAGGGTAAGAAAATAGTTTATGGGGGAAAATGGAGACAATCGCTCACCTTAGTGACCTTTGGGTTTAGGAGGTTTGCATTGGTTTGGATACTACATTGATGACTTGCAATTCTTAAACATTACTAGTCAAGTGATGCAATCACATGGCATCTCACTCTACAACCGCATCATTAATAACAGAAATTCCATCCCATTTGTGTTCATTAGTTTGTGACTATTTGCATTCTGCGCCTATACTTTCTGCTTACTTTGGATGGAAAGCAGCAAAGTGACTGTAAGGCTACAGAAAATGATAGCAATTTGATCAATTATTGTTATGTAACTCTTCTATTCATAACATCCTAATTTTGTGAGAAAGTAAGCAGAAGATTCTCAGAATTCCAAGTGTTCCAATCAGCCAACTTAGCAGCCTAGTATAGTACAATAATTAATAAAATAACTAAATCAGTATAGAAAGAAACTTGGAAAGTTCTGACTTACATTTTAATAAATTATTCAGCTGCTCTTTTATAAGTATTAATAACATGGTATTTAACACATCTAATTGCATGCTTCTTGTGTCTTAAAATCTGCCAAGAAAAAGATATTAGCAGCCCTGATGTTAGGAAATCTTTAAATTGTTCAAAGTTAATGATGTGCAACAAATAAATGAAATAAGGCTCAGTTGGCTAATGCACACACTATTGGAGCAGATAATCACTTCATACAAGCACAAATGATATCAGAACCACACCTTCTTCAAAACATTCTTTACTGTTAGAGTATCTCTCATCTGCCATTGCATATCTGGTTCTCTCAGTAGATCTACCAAGTCCTTCTATATTACAGTATGAAGAAAACAAATAGAAGGCTTTAACTAAGTTAAAGTCTATGGAGAGGGGTGGCATACAAATCCAATAAATAAATAAAAAATAAATAAAATAAGTACAATTAAATTTTACCAGTCATGGTCATGAAATAGCTACATTATAAAAGAGAGAAATACAAATATTTTTATGATCACCAATTTAGAGTTTTTTCTAAATTTTACATGAGAGAGAAATATTTTATGACTATCATTTAATATTTTTATACATCAGTACGGAGTGCTCAGGGAGGGTTAGCACCTCTGGTGTAGGGGCATGTCATGTCCTTTTACGGCAGCACATTTGGGGCAGCTCGTTCACCTTTGGTCCCCACCTGTCACTCAGCTCTCACTTGTGGCTCCTACTAGTTGTAGCATGTGCAGCAGCCACACCTTGGGCAACATGTTCGACAGGCAGTCCAAACCATGCTGAGAGTAGTCGATGTGTCATTCACTTTTGGGAGATAAGGACTTGTCTATCCCGGGCATGTGAAGACAGATTCCGGCTGACTGAGTGGATGAAACCTACTAGAATAGGACAACGGTAGTCAAAGACAAAGATAAAGGCAGTCTCTGCAAGAAATGTAGCATGCTAACAGCAGGGCAAAACACAAAAGCTGTCCTGGCCTATCACTAGGAGAAGGGAAACTCTGACTGCAAACCTCCACTGCCTTGTGGCTATATCCGTCATTGGAAAAGGCTTCAGGAGTAAACCTTGAGTCAGAATATAGAGCCGGAGTCCCAGAAGCAATTTTTGACTGTGTACAGCTACGTTCTGATAACTCCTGCGACGTAGCTGAAACCAATTATATTGGCCTTTGCCATTCCATTGGATTATTTCAAAGAGGTGGAGAGGAGGGATCTGCTGCTTGGGTAACAGTCTATCCTCCATACTAACCTACTCAGGCTTCGTGCTTTGGGGAGTCCGGAGCACAATACCATGGTCTTTCAAGACCGAAGGATGCCAACGCACTTCTGTATCAATGTTTTTGTAATTATATAAATCCTAAAATCTGATACAATATAGTAACATGGTAAAAACAGAAGACAACAAAACTAAACGTTTTTTATGAATATTAATTTAGAGAATGAAATAATGATTATAGAGATAATCCCAGGACTTCACTTATAAGGCTAAAATATCTTCATGAGATCATTTGACTTTGCTTTCAAGAATAATTCTGCTCTATTTCAATCTTCATAAATTGTCTTGTTTTATCTCAAGTGCTTACATTAATTGAGATGTAATTATTTTTGTCTTTAAATAATTGCAGCTTAAACTTTTTGTTCTCACCTCATCCAAATTAATAGTAGAAGAAATGGGAACTGGGGAAAGAAAAGTGATATCTTTGAGAATCATTATCCTTTGTAGACAGGAAGAGCCCACAAAGGAATGATCTCCTCCTATCAGGACTCCAATTCATCTAGAAATTGGCTATTAATTTTTTTTGTTAACTATTTCTTTTCCTAGATTAAGGTTTCTTCATTCATATTTGCATCATGATGGTAAGTTTTATTGTGTTATATGAAGAGATGGTCAGAAGTGATTATGGTACATGAGAAAAAAAATTACAGAAAAATAAGTTGTGAAAAAAGAGTGTAATCAATGAGAAAAAGAATTAATCTGGAGGTCAAAAGTGTGTATGATGTTGACAGAGAATAGAAAAGCACGAATACTAAGGGATTTTTGGTGCTTTCTTAGCTTGGTTGTTTTCTTGCAGATGTTTCATTACCCAAACTAGGTAAAATCAGTGCTAGTACTGTAACGTCATATACACTATAATAGTACTGATGATGTTACCTAGAAAGATCTTCACGAAAACAACCAAACTCAGAGACCACCAATTTGTAATTCAATCCTGAATTCCTTTATTGGCAAGTACTAAGTAAGTAGGGAAAACACTTGAGCAAAAATTGCAACTTAATTGCAATTTTTAATTGAATTTAAAATTGAATTTAAAAACATGAATCCAAGAAATGAGATTAATCATGTCTTGGACAATATTAGTATTTGTTCTCCATAGAAACAACTATCCTTGCAATGTTTCACAATATTTAATGGTTACAGTGTTTTCTTTTGGTAATATATTCCAGCAGCAATTTCAGCATGTTGTGTCTCAGGTAATATAGAAGCAATAATTAAATAGTTAATATTTAATAATGTTAAATATTACTTCATATTAATCAAGATTTGGAGGCTCCTTGTATTTGATACATCAGGTATCATACTATTAAATATAGAATTAGGAAATCTAACGTAATACAGTGATACCCCGTCTTATGAACGTAATTGGTTCTGGGACGAGGTTCGTAAGGTGAAAAGTTCGTAAGACGAAGCAATGTTTCCCATAGGAATCAATGGAAAAGTGAATAATGCGTGCAAGCCCATTAGGAAAATCCAAAACTTTAAGTTTTTTTAAAAAGCGGTGGGCGGACGAAGTGGAGGAGAACAGAGTGGGGACAAGCGAGCCGAGGAAGCATCGGGAGAGGGGATTTCCCCAATCTTGCTGTCAAAATGTGTCCGTGGTAGACCCAGCCATCCATCGCCCACTGCCCCCTCCTGCCAGAAGCCCGCAAAGAGCCAAAGCTGGGTGTGGAGAAAAGTGAAAATGTCAGCTCCTGGATGGACCAGAGAGCCTGGACACACCACCTTCCTGCCCGCCCACCCTGCTGATCGCCCTCCCACCCTCCGCCAACAGCGCCTGTCCCACCCTCTCCAAGAGCTGCACCGAGACCGCCCGGGAGCCACTGCTTCCAGGAGGGTTCCCCTCACTAGCCTCCTCTAGATCTGCCGTTCAAGGCTTTGGTAACTTTGGAAGATCCCTGCCCAGCACACGCGCGCTCTCCCGGCACAACTTGCCCAGAGGATATTTTTCCACCTCTCACGATCCCTCCAATGCCCCAACCTGTGGGAAGAGGGGGTTGGTTCCCCACACGGGAGCCACCCAAAGGCGAAATATGATTTGAAAAGCTCTGGTGTGCAAAGAGCTTGGGGAGAGTGTGACTTGGTAACGTGGGGAGGAGGAGGAAGAGCCGGGACGGGAGGAGGAGGAGTGGGAGGAAGGCAAGATCTGCTCCCAACACCCATTGGGAACGAGCAAACCAAGGGTTCTCAGCCAAGTCTTCTGAAAGAGACCGAGCTTTATGCAATCTCTCTTGGAATTAAAGGAGAGGGCGCCCGTACACAAAAAGAGGTGCTAGAAACACACGCTAAAGTATCGGAGCTTCTTTTCCTGAGCCCGAGATATCAAGGAAGAGATTTGGAGGTGGGGGTGGAGGTGCGTGTGTGAAAGAGAGAGAAAGGAGAAGGATCCTTTCTCAGAGTCCACAGAGATCTATAGGCTGATGCTTCTTTTATAAAAGAATCGGGGGGGGGGGGCTGGCAATGAAAAGAATCCAGAGTCCTTGAATAAAAGTCAAAGCTTTCTGTTCAGAGGAACAGAAACCCAATCCCTTCGCTAGAAACACACGCTGAGAGTTTTGGTAGGGGCAAATTGTTTATTCGGAAAGGGACTGGTTTCCTCAGGGCTTTGAAAAAGTTACGATCTGAAGTTGATTGTCTCGAAATGCTTGGATTGGTAAATCGCCTTCCCTGGTTCCTTTTAAGTCCTTTGTTGCTTGAGAAAGAAAAAGAGAGAGAGAGAAAGAGAAAGAAAGAAAGAGGAAGAAAGAAAGTTACGAAAACTCAGGGGAGGGGGCTGGAGAGAAACACTCCCCACAAAACTTCCTCCCCTCCTTCTTTTTTATAGTGAAACCGGAGTGAGGGAATATTGGATCGAACAGAAAAGTGGGGAAAAGAGGGTCATGAAGGGAGAACTTTCGCTTGTTCCACCATCAGCTTGCCAAACATTCCCCTTTTGATGTAACGGAGAAACATTGCTGTGTTTTGGCGAGCCTTCTTGAGCTGCCTCGTCCTTCCAGCCAGGAGCATGCTGGGAACAGTAGTCCTCAGACTCCATCCCTTGGCAGAGGGCGGCGTGATCCCTTCGGTGGGAACTACATTGTCCATGAAACCAGTCGTGCAGTAACAATGTGGCTGTGCTGTTGAGCTCTCCCCCCCAATCAGGTTTAAAAAAAGACTTCCCAGCTGAAGTGTCCTCCCCCCCCCGCACATTGGGCTCTGCAAAGCTTCTTTAAGTGCTGTAACCCCCCTTTGAAAACCCCGCCCAATTTCCTCATCAGGTTTTCCCAATCCTGTTTCTAGCGAAGAGATTGTGCTTTTCCCCACTTTTCTGTTCGATCCAATATTCCCTCACTCCGGTTTCACTATAAAAAAGAAGGAGGGGAGGAAGTTTTGTGGGGAGTGTTTCTCTCCAGCCCCCTCCCCTGAGTTTTTGTAACTTTCTTTCTCTCTCTCTCTCTCTCTCTCTTTCTCTCTCTCTCTCTCTCAAGCAACAAAGGACTTAAAAGGAACCAGGGAAGGCGATTTACCAATCCAAGCATTTCGAGACAATCAACTTCAGATCGTAACTTTTTCAAAGCCCTGAGGAAACCAGTCCCTTTCCGAATAAACAATTTGCCCCTACCAAAACTCTCAGCGTGTGTTTCTAGCGAAGGGATTGGGTTTCTGTTCCTCTGAACAGAAAGCTTTGACTTTTATTCAAGGACTCTGGATTCTTTTCATTGCCAGCCCCCCCCCCCCGATTCTTTTATAAAAGAAGCATCAGCCTATAGATCTCTGTGGACTCTGAGAAAGGATCCTTCTCCTTTCTCTCTCTTTCACACACGCACCTCCACCCCCACCTCCAAATCTCTTCCTTGATATCTCGGGCTCAGGAAAAGAAGCTCCGATACTGAGCATGCGTTTCTAGCGCCTCTTTTTGTGTACGGGCGCCCGCTCCTTTAATTCCAAGAGAGATTGCATAAAGCTCGGTCTCTTTCAGAAGACTTGGCTGAGGACCCTTGGTTTGCTCGTTCCCAACGGGTGTTGGGAGCAGATCTTGCCTTCCTCCCACTCCTCCTCCTCCCGGCCCGGCTCTTCCTCCTCTTCCCCACGTTACCAAGTTACACTCTCCCCAAGCTCTTTGCACACCACAGCTTTTCAAATCATATTTCGCCTTTGGGTGGCTCCCGTGTGGGGAACCAACCCCCTCCTCCCGCAGGTTGGGGCATTGGAGGGATCGTGAGAGGTGGAAAAAAATCCACTGGGCAAGTTGTGCCGGGAGAGCGCGCGTGTGCTGGGCAGGGATCCTCCAAAGTTACCAAAGCCTTGAACGGCAGATCTAGAGGAGGCTAGCGAGGGGAACCCTCCTGGAAGCAGTGGCTCCCGGGCGGTCTCGGTGCAGCTCTTGGAGAGGGTGGGACAGGCGCTGTTGGCGGAAGGTGGGAGGGCGATCAGCAGTGTGGGCGGGCAGGAAGGTGGCGTGTCCAGGCTCTCCGGTCCATCCAGGAGCTGAAATTTTCACCTTTCTCCACACCCAGCTTTGGCTCTTTGCGGGCTTCTGGCAGGAGGGGGCAGTGGGCGATGGATGGCTGGGTCTCCCACGGACACATTTTGACAGCGAGATTGGGGAAATCCCCTCGCCCGATGCTTCCTCGTCTCACTTCCAAGCGGAGGAAGCTAAGGGCAAGAGGGGAAAGTGGCAGCCAGATGGGGCGGCTTTGGAGAGCTCCTCTGACGCATGGTTCTCTCTCCCCTCCCACACCTTTGACGTCACGGAGACCTTCCTGGAGTCCACGTTTTGGCTGGCGAGGAAGGATGTCTCCGTGATGTCAGAGCTCCGCCCCTGGAATTCCCTATTGGGATTCCCCACCTCAGTTGAAGCCTCCCGACCTGCCGACAGAGCCGCAGATCACAAAAACCGATCAGCGGCGGCGGGTTCGTAAGGCGAAAAAAGTTCGTAAGAAGAGGCAAAAATTTTCTGAACCCCGGGTTCGTATCTCGGGTTGTTCGTAAGACGAGGGGTTCGGGTCTTGAGGTACCACTGTACATCCTATTAAATATAAAATAAGGTTCATTCTTTTTTAACATTCATAAATACATTATTGTCAAACTGTATTGTCAAACCCCAAAAGTCTCACAGAATGAGACTTTTGGGGTTTTTTTAAACTTGTAAGTGAAACATAGGCTATTTTTAGGTATTCATTTTTATGTTTAATGTAACACTAAACTAAAGATGTTCAACTTTTCTACAGTAAATGGTAATATAGTAACTATTTTAGGCAAAACATTATATTTACTATTACAATTTTTATATGCCACATTCTGGGATGCAAACCTTAGCAATGTAATTTACAGATCGCTTCCTAAACAAAACAGTATCAACTATAGCAAGTATAAAAAAATATGTCTAGCAAACTGTTGATTGTAAGGATTCCTTATGGGGAGTGTAGCTGGAATAGATCCAGAATTTTTTTTGTCTATTTTCCTCCTGCTGTTTTCAGGAAATCTTCATACCGAGCAATTTCCAGTAGTGGTATAAATGAAGAAAGGGAGCTAGTGACTTGCTATCAAGCACAAGAAAATCAGGAAGTTTAGACAATTCAAAATAATAACGTTTTGTTGCAAGCTTTTGCTTTCTACAAGAATCTGAATTGCTTACAGTCAAACCGGGGGGTAGATAAGGGGGTAGATAAGATCTCTTGTGTGTATGAAGTGACTCAAAGGGAAGCATTTTGATCAATAATTATAGGCAATATGCTGAAATTAACCACCCACCCAGCTCATCTTTTCCAGAGAGAGAACAGAGAACACAGAGAGAACAGATAGATATATTGTTATTATATTAGACAAAATTACCATTCATTTGTCTGAAATAGCTGCAATAGCTGCATGTGAGAATGTGCAAAATTTGGGCCTTTCATATCAAAAGGCTCATCCAATCCATCCAAGGCCCTTTTCAACTGCAACTGTAGAGGAAACTCTCAATATTGTAACTATGTTACAGAACCATTCTTATGGCCAACATATTTGCTCTATTATATTATTTATTTACACACAATACTACGTCTTTATGTTCTGCCAAAATTCAACAAATCACATAGACACTGTTTTGTTATGTTGTGCTATTGACATGAAAGGGATGCCATTACTGAAAAAACAAGAAGGAAAATTCATTGTAAAATTTTACAGATCGCTATACATTTTCAGTTACTGATATGGAAAAGAAATAGAGATAAATGTCAAAGAGTAAGGATAAATTTAAAAGAAAAAATATAGAGTTCATTAAATTCTTAGTGCAGTTAAGTAAGGGAGAGGACTTTAATTTAGGCAGAAAAAAGCATTAGTTAGATCTCTTCAATTGATGAAAATTTGAAGAGAGGGGATGAGCCTCAAACAAGGTCTGAATTAGTTAATTTCAATATCTGCCTATTACTGGAATACTCAGAATAGCCTTTTATAAGTTTTCTTATTCTTGTTCATCAACTTCTCTTATCTTTCATTCCCATAAGCTTCACTGTTATATTGGGTCAGTGACAGAACAGCAACCAACAATTATTATGTGTAATACTGTTTGTATCACTTTATCCCTAAAGGGATTATCACATTTTTTGCTATGTTGCTTTCATTTTATTTTGTGAAAAAAAACAAGATACAGAAACTAAAATTTATGAAATGTTTGTAAAATGCTGATTTTTTAAAAAAAAAATAAGATTTTTTAAAAATGATTTCATTTTTTAAAAAAGATTGCACTAGTGACTCAGTAATTCTGTGTGTGTGTGTGTGTGTGTGTGTAAATTGATTTATCATATTAACCATAAACAATAATAGCAAACGTATTATTCATTTTGAAAGCCTTCATTGAAGAGCTTAGAATCACAATAGAAATATATTTTCAAATATAGATGCATATTTTAAAATGAGTTTATGAGCACAGGACATTTTACTTTTTTAGAAAGTGTTTTGATATTATAGTGTGCAAAATGTTCATCTCCATTGCCTTGCTAGACATCTGCTAGAGAGATGCAAGTAGGCCTAGAATACATCCCAGTTGTTTTTGTGTGTTTGTGCTTAGCAGGGAATAAATCTATGTAATGGATGGAATAGGTAAGTAATGGTTTCTAAACAAGTCACAAGGTCACTGGATCTGTAAATCATTGGCTCAAATTGGCCCCTAACTTCGAGATCCAGTATTTTTTTCTGCCTTTGATATTAAGTATTATGAGGAGAGAATCTTAAGAGACAATAGAAAATAGTACTTTTCCCACACAATTTAATACTTTTAAAATTAAAGCAAGTTAAATTCCTTTAATTCTTGTGCTGTGATAAAATAATTGTTAATTCACTTTCTTTCAAGTTTCCTAAAAACAGAAATACTTTCCCAAACAGTAAATATTATGAATATTTCATTCTTAAATCAAATCCTACAAAATGCATGCTTTTATGTTTCTTGGTTAATTAAGGTAGGAGGAAAACTGCACATATGCATTTTCTCTAGCTATTACTAATAAATAATGGATTTTTTTGTATCTATGGAAAACAGTATTGACTTTTTTCATTCTCAAATGAATGGAAAATATTCTAGGTTATCTATTGATACTCTTTCCCTTCATAAATCACTTATCTACCCAACAAGCTCTTTTGCAAAAAAAAAAAAAATGGAGGTGGGTATAGCAACTCTTCATTATCAAATATTTAAAATTGTAAGTAGATATTTTTGAAGCTATCATGGAACTAACAAGAGAAATTAATGTCATATTTTCTAATGCAGACAGTTTGTAAAATCATTAGCAATCAGGCTAATGATCACTAAACTATTCCTTTAATTTATGTGTATTCCCTTAACTCACAAGGAAGAACCTTTAAAAAGTTTGCATTCATTTAAATTTAAAACACCATAAAATTTATGAACCATTTAATTAATAAAAACTTTACTTGTTCTCTAGCTGGATAAATAAATAA
This sequence comes from Erythrolamprus reginae, assembly GCF_031021105.1. NCBI lineage: Eukaryota > Metazoa > Chordata > Lepidosauria > Squamata > Dipsadidae > Erythrolamprus > Erythrolamprus reginae. The sequence goes on from NC_091950.1 coordinate 77,537,077, forward strand.
GCATACTCATTTCACTTTAGCAATAGCAGTTGCACTTAGACTTATACAGTATATCACTTTCCAGTGCTTTATAGCCATCTCTAAGTAGTTTACACTGTCAGCATATTGCCACCCAACAATCTGGGTACTCATTTTATCCACTTCGGAAGGATGGAAGGCTCAGTCAACCTTGAGCCTGGTGAGATTTGAACTGCCAAATTGGAGGCAGCAGAAGTACTGCACTCTAACCACTGCATCACCGTGACTCATAAATAAAGAACTGTTAATGATCTCTTTTGATTACAATGTTCAAGACCATTTTCTGTTCTGTTCTTGATAATCTTACCTATATCAGGGGTCTACAAATTTGAAATTTGAAAATTCTAAGACTTATAATTCCCAGAATTACACAAATCTAAACGTTGGCCCTTGCTGTGTATGATCTAGTTGGATCACAAATAAAGGAACTTCAATTGGTAAAAATACTATTCACTATGTAGTTCTTTTTAAACAAGAAAATGAATCTATAAACAACTCTTCAGGTTTTAATGTTTTATTCATCAAAAACTTTGATAGTCAAAGAGAACCATTTTAAATAATTTGCTGGAATGAATATAGGCCATATCTATGATGAAATTGCTGTTAATCTAATTTATTTTTGGTTGAAATAGAGCATAACTTTTACAAATAGATTGTGCCACCACGAATGCCACAAAGCAGCAATAAAATTAATAGAATGAGTTTGCTAGAGAATCAGGGTTTTTTTAAAAAAAATCATGACAGGCATCATTTTCTAGAAACTTGTACTATATTGTTTTTAAGATTTTCAGTAGTTCTGAGAAAAGGTTGTTAATGCATTCGTTGGGAGAATGACAACAGATATTGCTGGTTTCAGAGTACAGTATAATGACATTCTTGTTTAAAAATGGATTAAAGATTTTTTGAGCATCCACTTTTATTAAAAATTACTTTAGCAACTAAAATTGCATCGTCTCATCACAAAGAACACTCTCTCTCAAGTTTTCTTCAGAGGACAAACAATGACATTTAAACCCTTTTGGCTTCTTAGCCAGTCAGTATTTTAAAATATGCTACCAGTGTAGCCTAAATATTTTCACCAGTCTTATACTAAATGTACCAATCTTGCCCTAGTTATCCATTTTTTTAAAAAAGGGCAGAAATATGTAGTATCCTTCCTAATAATGCAGTTTAGGAGGTGGGGGAAAAACAATTTCTCTTACAAAGGAACAAAATCTAACCAATCGATACATGAGTAGCATTACCAGCAACTGTTTTACCATTTATGTCAAACAAATGTTCCTTGAGTGTGGCCTTTGCTAGCTTATAGCCCAGAGATAGTAAGTAAGTGGGGAAAGTCCTAAGAGAGAGAGCTTGCTGTAAACTGCTTGTTTCTACCCACTTTGAAATCTGTCCTCTAATGTCAGTAGCATTAAGCCTATAGGGAAAAGTGTCAGCTTCAGTCAGTAGTGTAACACAACTTGCCATCACATAAAATAAATAAAACCACATTTCACCTCCCATAGAGTACAGTTTAAACTTCCAAGAACTGATTTCTGACGTAGCCAACTGCCCCACAACTTTCTATTAATGTTGGAATAATAAAAATATATTCTCATAAGTAGAAAATTATGCCAACGTCATATTTTAATTCTAGGATGTTTAAAATACTTTTATTATACTGAATGTTTTTAAACTTAAATGAATGTTTGGGTAATACAGTGATCCCCCGCTCGTTGCGAGGGTTACGTTCCAGGAGCCCCCGCAACGAGCGGGTTTTCGCGAAGTAGCGATGCGGAAGTAAAAACACCGTCTGCGCATGTGCAGACGGTGTTTTTACTCCCACAGCGCTAGCGAGGAGCCGAAGATTGGGGGCGGGGCGGCTGTTTGCCGCCGGCATGGAGGGCTTCCTAGCAGCCCCCCAAACCCGGGTTGGGGGTCCGGGGGGCGCTTGGTATCGCCGGTTTTGAGCTGAGTCCGGAAGCGAATTCGCTTCCGGACTCAGCTCAAAACCGCCGATAGCAAGCGGCAAGGAACGCCTTGTCTCGGCGCTTTCGAGCTGTCAGCTCGAAAGCGCCGAGACAAGGCGTTCCTTGCCGCTTGCTATCGGCGGTTTTGAGCTGAAAACCGGCGGTTTTGAGCTCAAAACCGGCGATACCAAGCGGCAAGGAACGCCTTGTCTCGGCGCTTTTGAGCTGTCAGCTCGAAAGCGCCGAGACAAGCCGTTCCTTGCCGCTTGCTATCGGCGGTTTTGAGCTCAAAACCGCCGGTTTTCAGCTCAAAACCGCCGATACCAAGCGGCAAGGAACGGCTTGTCTCGGCGCTTTCGAGCTGACAGCTCGAAAGCGCCGAGACAAGCTGTTCCTTGCCGCTTGCTATCGGCGGTTTTGAGCTAAATCCGGGAGCGAATTCGCTCCCGGATTTAGCTCAAAAGCGGCGAGAATGAACGGCGTGGGCGGGCGAAGGGCGGGCGGCAGCGAGGAGTTTGCGTGGGCGGTGGGGAAACTCCTCGCTGACGCCAGCAAGAGGGGGAAGACCCAGGGAAGCCGCTGCCATCTACGCATGCGTGCCCGGCACGCATGCGTAGATGGTATTTTTGACTTCCGGGTTGAAAAATAGCGAAGTACCCTGTTCGCAATGGTTGGGGACGCAATAAACGGGGGATCACTGTATTATATATCAATATTTCATATCTGATCACATTTTGTATTACCAAATGTGTGAATTAATCATGCAGAATCAGGAAATCTCCAGAACTGTACAGCCTACAAACTTGAAATTTGGTATGTATGTCCCTCTTGGCTTCTAGGTGCTCACTAGGATTTTTTGAAATGACTATCAGAGCATTAGTATTTTGTATATTATCATTAACATGCTCTGATGCTAAGTATTTAGACGTTCTACTCCCCCTCCCAACTTGAAAATGGAGAGAATGGGATAGAATAGAAGAGCCTTCTGGTGGGCAAGGCTGAGGGAGAGAAGGGGATAGGATAGGGGAGGCTTCTCTGGGGCAAGGCTGAGGGAGAGAATAGATGGGATACAATAGGGGAGGCTTCTGTGGGGCAAGGCTGAGAGAGAGAAGGGATAGGATAGGGGAGGATTCTGTGAGGAAGAATGAGGGAGAGAAGGCGATAGGATTAGGGAGGATTCTGTGGGGAAGACTGAGGGGAAGAAGGGAATAGGATTAGGGAGGATTCTGTGGGGAAGACTGAGGGAAAGAAGGCGATAGGATTAGGGAGGATTCTGTGGGGAAGACTGAGGGAAAGAAGGGAATAGGTTAGGGGAGGATTCTGTGAGACAAGGATAAGGGAGAGGAGATAGGATGGGGGGGCTTCTCTGGGGCAAGGCTGAGAGAAGGGATAGGATAGGGGAGGCTTCTGTGGGGCAAGGCTGAAGGAGAGAAGGTGATAGGATAAGGGAGGATTCTGTGGAGCAAGCCTGACGGAGAGACGAGGATAGGATAGGAAATGTTTTTATAGGGCAAGTCTGAGGCAGAGAAGGGAGATAGGACAGGATAGGCTGCTGTGGGATAAGGGAGGGAGAGGAGAGGCCGATTGTAACTACTCATTAATTTTAAAGCTGTTAAGTGTCGATTTATCAAGTCCGATCACATAGTTTCATAGCGGAGTATGGATATTCAGCTAGTTTTATATATTGCACATTGGGCTTCGGTACTTTGGATTCAATTTCAAAAAGTGTGTGTTAGTACACATGAGAGTACAAATGTAATACTTGGCTGGAGTTTCTCAGGGTAGCACTTCTTTCCTTAAAATTTTATAACTGCTTCTGCCAGTTTCCATATCTTCCCAAATAATTGTGTGGCTGCTTTAATAAGTTGTAGGCAAGTTGTTCATTTTCATCTCTGAAGTGCTTTTTGGAATAAAAATCAAAATATTGCACAGCCTTCTTGTATATTTCAATGTGCAGACAGCCACATTTATTATTATAAAAAATTGAAGCACATAAATGGAGCAATTCAGAACTCATCAGTTGCCTTTGCAAATGCAATTTGAAAGTTCTGAAACATTAATGTGTGAAGTACAAAGTGCCTTTAAACCATGGGATAAAAACAAATGGAAGATAACAGATTATATTAAAACTATGCATCAATATAGTGTGTGTTTGCTAGTCAAAATATGCTTATTATGCAAAAAGTATTTGTATATATATATTTTGGGGGCAAAAGCCTAAAATGTGCAAAATCATGAAAATGTACAATGCATGCAGAAGATATATTTCTTTTCAAGTAGATATCAAATTATTCAAAATGAGATGCCCCTTCACTATCTCTTTATAGATTCAGAGGTGGCAGTGGGAATACAGTTTTGATGCATTGTTTTTATTATTTCTACTTAAATATATGAAATTTAACATTTTGCATGGATTTGAATGATAGTGCTGTTTCATACATGTATGCAGTAAAAGGCACATTTGTTTTTCACAGTTGGAAAAAGCTTTCTACAGTTTGAAAGGTCTATTATTTTTCAAAGTTTATAATAAATTTCCAAAGTAAAAAGCTGCTTAATCCAAATCCAATAAATTAACCCTGATGCCCTGTTCAATAACACTATACACTTGTACTGTTCCCGGGACTATTTGACCCGGACCAAAAATTGTTCATTTTAGGGACTTGTATTTGGTCTTTTTGAAAACTGTTTTCACTTGGAAACTACTTTGAACATTTCTGCACACAATGAAATGAAAATTGAAATTAAAGAATTAATGCTTATATTTTTATTTTGCTCATAAAAGCCTGCCCCCCCTTTTTTGTGAAATTGTTTTCAATTTATAGATAGTTTTCCCTGCAAAATGCATTCGATTTTACTAAAGTTGGTGTGGGATTGGTAGTTTGAACATTTCTGAACATAATGATATGTTATGTTACCAATAAGCATCATTTTTTTCAGTTCATTTATATTTTTCTTATGTTCAGAAATGTTCAAACTACCAATCCCACACCAACTGTAGTAAAATTGAACGCATTTTGCAGGCTAAACTATCTATAAATTGAAAAAAAGTTCACAAAAAAGGGGGGGCACCTTTTATGAGCAAACTAAACAAATAAGAATTATTTTTCTCAGTTCAATTTTCATATCATTGTGTGCAGAAATGTTCAGACTACTTTCCAAGTGAAAAAAGTTTTCAAATTGACCAAAGATAAGCACCTAAAATGAATAATTTTCATTCAGGGTGATCCCGGAACAGAAGTTTTGTGACTTATTTTTTCAGCAAGAACTAAGTCCCCCACCCCCAAAAAAAATTCTCATAGAGAGAAACCCTGAAATATCCAAAGTCATGAAATTTCAAGTTTCAGTTATGCAGGGAAATTTTTTTACAGGGTCTCAAAATTCGAAATGAGTCTCTCAGACCCGGAAAAGAACACCAGGGTTAAATTAATAAATTGCAGAAAAAGGCCTCCTCCCTTCCTTTCTTTCTCCTGCTTGTTTTGTGGCTTTCACAGCATCCACACCTTGTTAGTCAAATCCATCTTAATGCTCTGTATAGTAGTGATGGTAGATTACATATGATGTTACTCCAAAAGTATCTATCCTAGATAAGGGTACACAAAAAGCATGCGATTAATTTCAAAATGAGCACAGGGTTACTTAGAATTTCTGGGACAAAATTTAGAATACTTCATGGGTTCCACATTCCATCTGGAACAAAACTCAAAAGCTGTCTAAAAGAAAAAAAATATGTAATAATGAGCACTTGCTGTCTACAATTCCATTTGGGGTCAAAAGAAATTATTTAGAAGTAATATTGTTAGCATTCAAACAACAATAGCTTACAACTGTCTCTATTTAGATAAGGACATGGTTATCGTCCAGTCTATACTAGTATAAGATACTGTAGGAGAGACTTGGTTCTACAAATTTTTGGAAATCCTAAACCTAATAATGTGATCCTTAAGAGAAATGTTCTCTAGAAGAAGTTAACATAATTAGCTGGTAACAGTTCCACTATATCAGGGCTGTCAAACTCATGGCTCATGGCCACTCCAACCCCCTGGGTTAGGGAAGGGGGTGAAAGTTATGATACGTCATACATGACACCAACGTGGCCCTGCGAGTTTGACACCCCTGCACTACATAGACCAGATCAGGAAATCAATTCCAAAAGAAGACTAAAACTGTTTTTATTGAGACTGATTTTAAAGACTCTTCCAAATCAGATTGTGTGATGTCTCCTGCTTTTATAGTACAGTAAATTAGGGTGGTATCTGCCAAATTGCTTTTAAATCATTCTCCTGGACTTAAAAAAATATCCTTCATTCCCTTTTCTTTAAATAATGGTTTCTACACATCATTGTCAATATTAGATGCATTAAAAATCAGTTTATAGATTTCTGTGTAATGAAGAATAGGCAATAAATTTTAATTAAATTATATTGATTAGTAAAATCAAGATTCTGAACTGTATAAAGCAAATAAGATGAAAAATAAATTACTGCATGTCATTGTATTCAGTCTTCAAAGAATACTACAATAAATGTTACAAAGCATTGGTAGCTATTAGATTATTACAGGACTTCAATAATCACTTCAATAATCACATTAAAAAAAATCTCAAATTCTGAAATGGCCAGGTTTTTAATGTATGTTGTGATTTTCTGCTGTACTTTCTCATGTGTACTTTATCTTTCAAAAGAAGTTTTCATAAAACTGGAATAACATGAAAAGCCAATAATGAAGTGAAAAGATTACAGGAAAATATTTTTTTACGGAAATTAGATAGAGTTTTATAAACAAAACATGTAATTCACTAATTCAAGGGATTCGTGGTATTTATAGCAGATATGTCTATATTTGGCTCCTGAATGGGCTAACATTTTACTTACTGATTTAAATTTCTTTTTTAATACTATCAAGTAAACATTTTAGGGGGGAAATACACCTTTGTTATGCAAAATTTTGAGCAAAGTACAAAAAAATAATCTCTGAATAGCAGAAAGGAACCAAACTGTGACATTAATAGGAAAAAAGTCCAATCATTGCATTGACTTGGTTTTATTTTACATTTTCACTTAATTAATATCAAATATAATTGGTATAATTTGCTGTACCAATCATATATTTTATTCTATTATGTTAAAATGTGCAGTTTATTGGCAATTTTGGTAGGTCTTGAAAGTTTTCTTTGCCCACCATTGTGCACCTTTGGCTCAGGTATCAAAATAGGTGGAAGAATAGAGAAACCAAGTTCATATTAATACATTTATATGGAGATAATACATTACATAAGGTTGAATAGTGAGGAAATAGCAATTAAATATATTAATTATGTATGTATCTGAGTTCTCTCTGTCTTTCATCCAGACTGGTCACCAATGCCACTGTGTTGCTATTAGTGTAGTACTTTGAGAATATTTGACCAGTTTCGGTGTCGCTTTAAAAATTGAACCATGTACTGACATCATTTAATAAATGCAATTTGTTCTGTCTACATTAATATTTATCCCAAGCTTAACTATGAAAAATAACATCCTAATATTTCCTTGATGTCAAGAGTTATTGAAAGTCAAGTGGTGTACAAACTTCATAAATTATTATTCTATTGAGAAAGAGATATCCATAAAACATGCTAAAAAGATGTAGGAAACGTGTTAAAATGGAAGAAAGCCACAGTAGTAAAATCTTAGTTTAGATCAATGTAGTGAGCTAAGTCACATTTACAAATTATAAGAATGATTTGTTCTTAATTAATTCAGGTGTTATTGTTTTCAGGGGAAACTTAGTCATAAGTACAGCGATTAGGATCCATTTTATGATTTGTATACAATTTCAGCATGTGTTGAACTACATCTTAAATAATGGTTGTGTATTGATATACAATACGCTACGTAAGTATTCTAGATCAGTTAATTTTAACACTAAATTCTATGCAATTGATTAACAATTGAACAAATGCAATCATAGATTATATTTGGCACAGAAATTTCCTACATTATAGGAATTCCCTTCAATAACATTCTTCTCTTGGAAAATGCTTGTCTGGCTCAAGCCCAAGTAGTATGTTGAATTAAAAAAAAACATACTTGCATATTTTATTCTGATTAGAGTGGGATATTGGTATGTAAATATAAGTGGCATACAGATATCACACTTTTTTTTACTGAAATGTAATTGCACAAAAATCTGATTTTTAACCATTAGAAGCTATCTCAATATCAATATTTTTTTCAGATTAAATCATTAGCTAAGAAAAATTAGAAATTGTACAGAAAACTATTTTCCCTGAAATTTGACACAAATCCCCATGTTTCCTTATTTTTTTTCATCCTAGATTATTTGTGCAGTTTATTGAGAATAAAGGATAACAATCTAGTATGGGATTTTTGTTAGAAAATATCAGAATAATCTTTTTTATAAATAAATAATGACTATAAAAATAATGAATTTAAAATAATCTATTGGAATAGATACATGTCCGATTACTTTTTCTTCCAAGGCTTGAAAGGCTTGTTAATTTACTGAAGTATTTTTTTAAAGAAATGCTGTTGAGTTATTATAGAATGATGACCAACAATTTATTTGAATGTGTTATTGAGTATTTGATGAATCATGAACAAAAGTATTATAAAATAAATTTATTTCTTTTGTTGATATAATTTCAATTTGTCTAAGTATTTCACTATTTTTCAAGACATATACTATTTTATGTCAGAATTCATATAAATAGTTAAAAGTATGAGCTTGATTCTTAATTCAAACTTATATTTGTAAGGAAATAACAATCTTTTGAGTTTTTCCACTTATTAGGGGAAATAAAGAATTTAACTATATTGTATGTGCAAAACAGAAGTATTATTCATATGTATATTTTTTTAATTACAGGTAAAGATAATAGTTCCCAACAGCACAGCAGGTCTGATAATAGGGAAGGGAGGTGCTACAGTCAAGGCTATAATGGAGCAGTCAGGGGCATGGGTGCAGCTTTCCCAGAAACCTGATGGGATCAACTTACAAGAGAGGGTTGTTACTGTAAGCGGAGAACCTGAACAAAACCGAAAAGCTGTTGAACTTATCATCCAGAAGATACAAGAGGATCCACAGAGTGGCAGCTGTCTCAATATCAGTTATGCTAATGTTACAGGTCCAGTGGCCAATTCCAATCCAACAGGATCTCCTTATGCAAACACTGCTGAAGTACTACCAACAGCTGCAGCTGCGGCAGGGCTCTTAGGACATGCAAACCTTGCTGGAGTTGCAGCCTTTCCAGCAGTTTTATCTGGCTTCACAGGCAATGACCTGGTGGCCATCACCTCTGCACTTAACACCTTAGCCAGCTATGGATATAATCTCAATACTTTAGGGTTAGGCCTAAGTCAGGCAGCAGCTACTGGGGCTTTGGCTGCAGCAGCTGCCAGTGCCAATCCAGCAGCAGCAGCAGCCAATTTGTTGGCCACCTATGCGAGTGAAGCCTCCGCCAGTGGCAGTACAGCTGGTGGTGCGGCGGGGACATTTGCATTAGGTAGCCTGGCTGCTGCTACTGCTGCAACTAATGGATATTTTGGAGCTGCTTCTCCTCTAGCTGCCAGCGCTATTCTAGGAACAGAGAAATCCACAGATGGCTCAAAGGATGTAGTTGAAATAGCAGTGCCAGAAAACCTAGTTGGTGCAATACTTGGAAAAGGAGGGAAAACATTAGTA